>NW_010518167.1:15662-39974 GCF_000687285.1 Phaethon lepturus | reverse complement strand
CTCTCACCAGTCCTTCTCTGTTTGTAAACAAGGAGTTGTATTTTTCAGAGTTATAAAAATAGGGACCATGTTGCTATCACTTGCCATAGTAATAACAAAGAACATCTGTGGCTTATCTGATCACAGTTAAAAGAAAATTCTCTAGAGAGCAGAGAAGGTGTTTTTTATGACAGGTAAGTTGTTATCAGTTATTACAGCAAAGAATAGTCCTAATTTTTGAAATTCAATATCAAGATATCAAAGAACTAAACCCTCCTGCTACAGGCCATAAACCATGTTCTAACTAATAGGGCTTAAATAATATTTTTTTCTGGATTAATTTTAATAGGGAGCTAATTCAGATAATCTGGCAGTGAGCCACTGTCTAAGGAAAGGTGCTGAAAGATGCACTAGTTTGCCCCTGAAATGGTCATTCTGATCATTCTGTAAATTTATTTGTGTTTAAAAAGAACAGTAATTTCACACACTAAGCACAGGCACCACACACAAATGCAGACAAAAAGAGTACATACAAATTTAAGGCATGCTTGACTTTTTTATGTTATATGGAGAATGCAATGAAAACGCTTGCACTTGGCAGTGCCCAAGACTGGAAAAACTGGACCAAGTCATATGTTTTCTACTGGATTGATAAAAAAAGTGATTGTAGAGATATGGGGTATGATTCATCTAATCCAAATGAAGATTTCTACATCTGAGTTTCCCTAGGCTTCCTTTATAGTTGAGAGCTAGGTATTTTTAGGATGGACTTCACCTGGCCTGTGCTAGACATCTACATCTGATCGGCTGAATGCACCCCAGAGCCATACGGGATGCTCTTGAAGCTCACCAGGTCTTGGAGGATGCAGAACTGTCGTCCTGCTGAGAGAGGGCTCCCACTGTTTCTTGCTGCACAGCAGAAGAAACAGCTATTTTAAGTCATGAAAATCCTAGACTACTTTTTCTCAGACTCTGGGCCAGGATCAAGAGGGAGGCCAGGAGACAATTCAGGGCAGCAAGCAGCAGCATTAGGCATCATCTCCTTTCCTTCCCCTTGGAAGAATGGTAATGGATTACAGTTACCCCTTGCAATAATTTGTATTAGTCAGGGAAGCAGCTAATTACCTTTGATTGCTGGCAACACTCATTTCTTCCAGGGCAAGACAGTGAATTTTTTCTGCTTCTGAGTAAGTGAGCTGCCAATGCTCAGCGGGTCTACAAAACCAGGTGAGCTGAAAGGAAGCTGTGCTTTCAACATGTTTGAACACCACTGCCCCAGGTGTGTGAGGAAATCCCTGATGGCATCAGACACCGAGCTCTTTCTACCTCCCTTGCCATGAAACTGCTCTAGACTGAGGGTGCTACCACCATGGGAATGGAAGAGTGACACTCCCATGCCTAGTTTTGAGCCTGTGGGTTTTTCCAGTGAAAAGATTCATCTAGGGAGTCATTCAGGTCACCTATTTTAGGCTGCAACTCTGAACTCTACTGTGGGGAAACTTCTCTCATTTATGGTGTACACAGAGTATCTAATGCCTCCTAAATAGGATGCATAAATACCCTACCCTACGCACCAAGAAAGGCAGAAAAGATCTGCCCATAAGAAACATCTCTTACCCTAATAAGTTGAGAACAACTGACTGACCAAACATAAAACAGGGAAATGTTTTTTTCATTTGAGATAATTTTTTCTTTTCAAATGTTTAGGTAGTGGTGGATAATCAATATGGGAAATAAACACATCTTTAAAACAAACTTGAACCCAGTAGTCCTATCACTGATGTGTATCCTTTCAGTGACAGTGCTGCTCAGTTCTTCTCAATTTCCCATTGTCATTGTTGATTTCCATTGCATAATTACTATATTATGGCATTTCTTAGACTGTGTCAAACAAAATATTGCAGGCAGAGAATACAGTTTTAGACTGCAATATGTATGTCAAATCCTCTCAAAAGCTAGAAATCTGCAATTACATACTGAAATATGGACTCACTTACCAACTGATATGGTCCAAACAGCAATTATTTTTGCAAAAGCCTTAGTTCTTGAGTTAAACTGGCTGTGATGGATGGGATTTCGAATGGCAATATAGCGATCCAGTGAGATGGCACAGAGGTGCATGATGGAGGCAGTGGAGAAGAGCACATCCAAGTAGATCCAAATGGCACAGAGCTTTGTAGGTAGAGGCCATGTGTATCCTGCACAAGAGAAAGTTGTCATCAGCTAAGAATGTGACATACTGACATCTTTTGTTGTGACACATATGTCTTAGTGCATGTATCCTTCTAGTAGAGGCTGGTAGTAAGTGATGCCTTCAACAGAAGCTGCCTGACACTGTTTTAAAAAACCTTTTTTATTTGCTTGCAACCTTCTAACTGTAACTTTTGAGAATAACTCTGCTTCTTTCCCAGGCTACAAGCAGTGTATATTTTTTTCTTTTTAATTATATTTGCATAATGCTAATACTTGATGTTATAATTAACCATTTCTGGCAGCAAATCTATGGAAAGAGAAGCAATTTTGTCATTGTAAACCTGCAAGTTCTCAGTTTTGTTTTAGGACTTTTTATCTACATAATGACTGCATTATTAACACCTGCTGATATGCAAAGCTACCTAAATTCTGAAACTGAAACTTTAGATTTTGTGGCAGCTGAAGAAAGAAAGGTATTTTGTTGCATAGCAGTGATATATATCTCACCTCCTTAGGTACCTACCACATAGTTAAATAAGGATATTCCCTGTATCAATGAATATTGATAGGCTCCTCCAGAGAGAGCAATCCAAAGCAAATGCATTAGTGTTTAGCAATATCCAATCTACCTCTTCTTTGCTGCAAATTAAGCCTCCCCTTTTCCCTTTTCTTTCCACTAGCCATGAAGAATAACTGATTGCTGTCCTTTCTGGAAGCTATTGGAAGATGGCTATCATGTCTTGCCTAGTTTTTTCTTTTTCTCTTACAGACTAAGCAAAGCCAATTACTTTATCTTTTACTTACAGATGATACTTTTAAAACTTTTGCGCTTATTGTTTCTCTGCCCTGGAAGCTATTTAATTTATCCACATCTTGCTTATCGTTCGGTGACCAAAACAGGACTCAGTACTCTTGTAAAGGCCTCCCGACTGCTAAGTGAAATACACGATTGCTTCATCCGTCTTGCAGAGAATGTCCTTACTTGCACAACCTGGAATGATGAGTGCCTTTTGTATAAAAATATCATACTAATGACACATGCTTAGCTTATGATAATTTTGACAGACAGATCTTGTTCAGCATTCCTGAAGCCTGGACAAATTTCCCCAGCAGTAGTTGGTTTGCTATCTTTATCACCACGGAATGTTATTTGTTCATTTCAGACTTTCTCTTCAGGGGTCCAGATGATTGTTGATGATTCTGATCCTGTCCCTCTGAATGCTTGTAGCCTCTTCCAGCTTGGTGTTTTCGGAAAGGTGTGTAAGCTCATACTCTATGCACAAGATTTGCAACAGCAGGAGCAGAAGGAGGGGCAGAGGAGCTAGGTCTGTGCCTAATTAAACTTAGTCTCAGTAAGCACTGGGGAGACCTATTTCTTGGTGCTCTTGGACTGCTGTAATATGAGCTGACCCTGACAAGTCATACAGCATTTATGGATATGTTTTATCTTGTTTTCTGGTCTTCCAATGAGGGATCCAATCTCTGGAGTGTGTGTTCCACGAGGGCTGGCTTTCAGGGGCAACGTCTTCCCAGCAGCATCTCTCTGTCAGGCCAGGACAGTTTACACAGAGAAAAGCGATAAAGTATTTTTACACTTGACAACATGCATCTGTTCTCTTGCTTTGGTGACCTTTGGGAACACATTTGTCATATCCCTCTAGGCCTCTTGTCCTTGCTCTAAACCCGGATGGGGCAGGGATAAAACAGCATCCATCAGATAAGCTACTTTGGAGACTACAGGGAAAGTACAGAGCCAACTGTAGGTGCCATAAGAGTTAGGAAGGGTGTAGATAACATCCTCCAGGCAGGCCTTCGGACATTTTATGTGGCATATGACGCAGGGCAGCTTTGCCTTGGGCTGTGCTCTGGCCACTGTCCGATTCACCCCTCCACACGTCCAAGAGGAAACAAAACAAAACAAAACAAAACATGGCTGCAATTTAAAGAGTGGGTAGGCAGGGAAAGTTTTACAAGGTGTTTCATGTTGTCAATGTGAGCTCATGAAGTCCAGGAGCTCATATTGGGGAGTCCCATCCAAGGGACAGGCAAGTGTTGCTTGTGCATCTGTGCATTTTCAGGTTGAGAGGCTGAGAGGGAGGTCAGGCAGAGGAGATAAGATTTCCTTCCTGATGTAGCCAGTTAATAGTATCCAGGAGATGAGAAATGCTTTCTCACAAGGCCTTTCAGGCGAGGAGGCAAACAAGTGAAGCTGGCCAGGATGGCTGGGCTGCTGCGTGTTGGTAACAGGAGGTACAGGGAAAATGTTCTGAGTGAAGGCCTAAGGAAATGCTGCGAAGGGAGGGGAGGGGAGAGGGAGGGGGAGGAGGAGAGTCCATAGGCACGGGCAGTTGCTGAGAAGGCCCTGTGCACCATCCTGCCCTGTCAGAAGCACATCAGCCAAGGCCATGTCTAAGGTCAACATTCGGCTGGTCAGGAGCCCTCTAAAATGCCTGGTCCTTCCACTGCAGCAGGGAGTCACCCAGCATCTGCCAATAATCCCAACAGCTTCTCCATGCAGGCATGGGGCAAGTCTCTGAGGCAGGAGCAATAGGCATCTGGCACGCAATGCATGTTTGGGTGGGAACCAATGGTGGTGTTCAACTCTGTGAATTTTCTGTTCTGTGGGCATGTCCACCTTGGTGGATGTCTTTTTTCTTCCAGTGGAGGCTCATGCCTTTGGGTAGATGGAGAAGCCTGCCTGGCCCAAAGGGTGCAGTCTGGGCAAATATGTGGCTGGTGTGGCCAGGGCATTTGAACAGGGATTGTCCACAGTAGCCATAAAGCTCTCAAGAAGGAAATCATCTCTCTCTGGAGCAAAACAGTCACAATTCCCCTTTAAAGGGCTGCAGGGCAGGTGGTGGAGCACCCTTGTTCTGCAGCCTTGGAGAAACCCTGGCAGAGCGAGGCAGATGCAAAGACCCCCAGTTTGGGCTCAGGACAGTCTACACAGGTGATGTGGCTGATGTTGGCTGCATCCTGGCCTTCCTCTGGGTGGCTGAGGCTAAGCAAACGCTCCTGCATAAGGGCAAGTTTCCCTCTGCACTGGTCATCCTGGAGGTTGATGGTGCACCATGCCAGGACAGCTCTTCTGGCACCTGCGTGCACCGCCAGATGATTTTTCACCCCAAGTTACCCTGAAAAGACCTCCCCTTCTTGACCTTGCAAGGGAAAAAGCGGGGAGAGAGGAGGCAAAGCCTGCACACTCCCTCCCTCGTGGCTTTGGGTGCCCTGCTGCTCCTCCGCGCCAGCGGTGGCCAAGGAGGGCGGCGCAGCCGCCCACCCGCGGGGAGGGTCGCGGCTCTGCTGCGTGCAGGAAATCCCGCATCCCAACCTCCGAACCACTTCCGAGCCGCGGATTTCGGGCGCCTCTTTCCTCGCAGCGGAGCCCGGCCAGCAGGAGTCCCTGTTGCATGTCTCAGGGAATCACGCAGGATTTTAAAGGGTTTTGCTAATCTCGCGCATCGGACAGTTTCTGCTCCCGCGGCTCTGTTCTACGCCGTTTTCTCCATGTGTGGGAGAAACACCACAAACACAATAAATCACAACATTATGCCATCACTGATGCCCCATACAGGTTGCAAATGCTACTGAGGGCAGTCTGTGTAGCAATACTGCAACTGGGAAATAAACTTCCAGTTTTCTGGATGAAAACCCTCTTAAGTCACAGGCTCATGCTTGGACCTTTAGTCCCAAAATAGTGAAGCAACAGAAATCTTTGCAAACAACCTCACTTTCCTCCTGACATTGTCTGGCTTCTCCTTGAACTGTATTCAGTTGTGGCACTGGAAAACTCATTTCTCGAAGTTTAGGGATACAACAGGCTGACAATATTGGTACTGAACACATAGGCTGCTGCTTTTTTCTACGTGAGCTGTGCTGCAAGTGATTTTGGTGAAAATGAGAAGAAAGATCTGCTATTAATCACCTACAAAGGTATGAACTGTGAGTCATCATTCACTTAACTCTTAAATAACTTCTCTTAAGAAATCATAGCTTTGCATGTGTGTCACTAAAAATTAGGCAGAATTATTTTCCATCCTTTTTTTAACTCTTATAATATTTATTCCAGCATTTGCTGGTAAGTAGATGTCTAAGCAGGGTATTTGTGTTAAGAAAATTATTTATATTTGTATTACTTCATTAAAAATATTGAAGGGGTTGTCTACTTGCATCTCAAGATAGTCATTAGTGCCTCTGTGCATATTTGCAGAGCAAAGTAACTGGCAGGACCTTACATTCTCATTAGGAATATCGAAAATTATGAGCCAGGGGAAAAAGCTGAAAGAATAGACAGAACAAAACGTTTTCAAGTACACTTTGAGACAATTCATCCAGCAACTGAGTAATAAACTAATGTTCTGAACTGTGTTTAAAATGCCTGTAAATAGAAATATAAAGTAGGAAGAGATTTAAGTACTTCACCTATTCTTACATCCATTAACCAATTACATATATTTCAACTTGTGTGGAGTGATTACAGTTTTTTGTTGTAAGAGAATGAAATAATAATAACAACAACATATGCATGCAATGTTTAAGTCTTCCCAATACATGCAGTAGGTTCCACAGCTTATACTCACCGTACAGTATGGTTAACATTGACACAGGCATGACAAGGAAACCCAGCAGCATATCAGCTATTGCAAGTGACATTAGAAAATAGTTAGTGGCATTCTGTAGTTTTTTCTCCAGCGACACAGCCATGATGACAAGAATATTCCCAGCAATAGTTAAAACAATCACTATCACTGTCAGCAAAGCTGGCCAGTTTTTCTGTGAATGCTGAAACAGGGAAGGGTAGCACGGTGTGCTCATGTTACTTTCACACGAAAGATTGGTTAGGTTTTCAGAATCCACAGTCAAGTTAAAGAGATGCGATAGATTAATCTCTCCAGCTCCATAAACATTTCTGTAGAGTCTTCTCTCATGATTTATTTGTATTAAGGAGTTTGCAGTTGGGTTCACAGAACTCTCCTCATCACAAAGAATATCCATTGCTAAGTCCGAAACTGGTGAGATAAGTAGTGAAAAATAGGAAATTATCACCCTTTGTCACCATCAGGCTTTATATTCCTCAGCTGTCCATGCCAGAAGTTGAGGGAGAACAATCTTTTGTCGACTGTATTTTTGCCACTACCGTGATGTAGAAAAACATACCAGAATTACTCTGAAAGCTGAAATGTTTTGTTTTCAATTCCATAGGAAGTCCAGGGTTGGCATACATTGAAAATCCAGCTGAAAAGCAAAACCAAGCTGTAGGATAGAGAATGTGGACTTGAGGCTTCAGAGAGCAAAAATGTTGGAGAAATAAAAGAGAAAAAAACTTTTGCAACCACTAGGACTCCCCTCTGGAGCTACATCTTATTGCTGTTGGTAACTGTAATCATACAATTTTAAACACAGCAGTATTAAAATAGCTTGCCATACAAACCAGCAGAGCTCTTGCTTCCTTATTAAGAAAGTTGATTAAAGATTCCATCTAGCATCTTTCTCTTGAAATAATTAGATATGCACTTATTTATAGTTCATCTTCCTTAATATGGCTGATAGTCTCTGACTTCTGTTGTATTTCAGCATCATTTTCAGCCTCATATTAGAGATTACACATTCTGCCCCATGCTGATTTTCTAGCTAATTGTACCTTTCGGCCCAGCCTGGCTTCAAAATGGAAATTAAGCAACTAGGTAGTATGATAAAAAAACCCACAATTTAAGGAAGACTTACATTGCACTTCGGAGCCCCCTCTCAAACGGCAGTTAGGTGCACTTTGTACCCTGATTTACCATATTCTTCACTGTGTTTAGCCAGTTTTGCGTCCTTTTTCTTCAGCCTCCTCCAAAATGGTGGTATTTGGAATAGTTTTTTGACTTCTAAACTGCATACTTGAGTGAAGCCAGTTCCTGTGCTGCAAGGCTTGCTCTTTTCTTCTGAGAGATAGGCTGCTTGCTGACTCTTTCCTTGTGCATTTCCCCGCCCCAGGGCAAGCTATATTTAAAGTAATAATAATATCAGAGCCCTGCGCGAAGTGACACAAAAGAAAGCACACACACGAAAAAGCTGCCCTCACGGAGGAATTACTGATTTCAACAGGGATGGAATTTCTTGCTCGCTGCCTTGTTCGGTTTGTCAGACCTCCCACTATCTGGATGTCATAAACTGCAAGGTAGCAACGGCAGGGGAGGGCAAACCAAAGAGGGTTTTCTTGGTAAGCTGGCAGCTTTTGCAGTGTGTATTTCAGAGGTCCTCTGCTTAGGTGCTTTTTCAATCCACACTCTCCATTTGCAGAGGATGGCTTGCAAACACAGCTGCATGCAATTACAGCGTTTTAGAGGATGCAGGCTTTAAAAGAGACAAAATCTCTAAGGCTCACGATGGTAGATACTAGTGAAAAATGTAAGTGTGAAGCTTTTCCCATGTAGAGGGGAAATTATGCCAGCCTTAAAAGGAAGCAGTAATATTCAGTCCCCTTCAGTTTTAACTCCAGGTCTGTGCTGACACGTTAATCAAATTGGCAATAGATATTTATAAAAAATTGAAGTCACTCTGACGTCACGCTTATTTGTCAGGAGGTGGCTGTAACTCAGCAGCCTGTCCCAAGCAAGTGTCCCACATGAAGCAGTTCAGGAGAGCAAAAGGGTGTACAGCAGAGGGGGAAACAAAACAGCCTTCCACCGTTTCTGCCTCGTACTTCTGCTGCCCGGACACGCATGAAGAAGTAGCCAACTCTTCAATTTGCCACCTAAGGTAAAACCTACTCCCAGATTTTCGGAGACTTACGGTTGTCAAATATTTCAGCTGAGCTGCTCCCCTGCCTGTCCTGAAATACTATGAAATGGAGGGGGGGGCTGCAAACACATGGAGAGTTGCTACAGCTCAGGTGATGTGCTGATCTCTTCAGGGGTCAAAACCTTATCAAAGCAAGTCTCAGAGCACCTGCCAAAGCCCATCCAGATCACTGAGGCACTGTTACCGAAAGCCTTTCATGGCAAAGTTCCTTTGGAGCCCAGACTAACAGTCGTCATGGCAGGATGGAGCAGCCAGGCAGCCAGGCAGTAGCTTCTACTGATGCCCACATGGGAGTTAGAAATGAGTCATTCCAGTACTTAAATTTCCCAATCCTATAGGCGAGGCCAGAAGACTACCAGGCAACACAAGTTGCTAAAAAAGGCTGATAATGCTGAGTTTAGCAAGAAATGTTTCAGTCCTGGCAGTCCTGTCGGGGAGCCAGAAGAGGCACTCTCCCTCGCTCCTTTAATATGATAACCAAATGGGTTACTGTGTTCACCAAGTGAATTTGGCATCCATTGCTCCAGGGGGTTCAGCAGCCGTCCCCTTGAAGATACCCTTGACACGGGAGTGCAGATCTGCTGCAGAGGTAGGGTTCCACTTCAGTTGAACACGGCTACTGTGCTACAAAACGGGGCACAAGACCCCTTGGCTGGAGCAACATATAATCCTTTGTGAGGAACCAAGGTGTCCGCTTATTTTCTTAGATAGCTCCTTCTGGGCTCTAATGACTCTAATGTAAGTCAGGGGCGGGAGGTACTTTTTTTCAGGTGAATACCCAAAATGTGCGGTCAGAGGCTGTAGCTGCCAGCAAAGCCCAGTTTGATCAAGCAGAGCTGCGCACCTTTGTCCCACTCCAAGGATGGGATGGAGGTTTAAGACCTGGTTTTCTACTTTCCCAAGTGAATATGTTAAGAAATAGGCTGTGTGTAAAAGGCTTGTGAATTCTGCTTTCATGTCTACTGCTCCCTGTAGATCTGAAGCAGATGTCTAAAGGATCTTCCTGTTCCTTACAGAGTAGCTTCATCTCCCCTTCACTGCAGTGACGTGACTTTCACTCAGGTACTTTATCCTTCCTCTGCTCCAATGACTATAGCTCTACTCTGGACATGAGGAACATGAAAGGTAAATGCAAACAGGCTGAACGTTGCCCAAGACCTTTGCAGGTACAGTCATAAGCTCTTCAGATAGGCACTGCACCATTTCCTTTGGTCTTAGCTGTAGACGTATCACTACGAGGTCCGAGTGCTTTCTGAACTCTACTCTGTCCCCCCCGAAAACTATTTGACATACGTGAAAGTGAGGCACAGGCAGGTAAAATGTCTTTTTTAGATTTGTACATGAAATGTGGATGAGTCAGAAACCACTTTTGTCTAGCCCAGTATGTCAAATCCGTGCTCTTACGATGTCTTCTGGCAAAGTATATTGGATACGCTACTGAGCACAAGTATATTGTATTATTTATCTCAGGATTTTTTTTGGCTGCAAAACCCACCCTCCCGCCTCCTGGCAAGCACCTGAAAATGGCTTGCTTTCCATATAGTATCATTACAGTATCAAACAACAAAACAGTGTCCAGCCTTCCTGTGCTGAACCCAGTGAAAGGAGGGTACCAGGGCTTCCACAGATGCTCTCGTCCTCTTGCAGAACTGAGTGTGTGCTCTGCCTTGAGAGAACAGTGAGGTACAACTCCTAGATGGTTAGTCATGTCTAAAGCCAGCCCATATTGCTCTTCCTAAAGGTGAGTAGCTCTGGAAAACTGTAGGTCCCATGATCTTTCATTTTTAAGCAAGCTTGCACTCCAGTAGCAGCAGAGCCTCACGCGCTGTGACCTGCAATCCCAGGCAGTGTGTCTGCTCTAAAAAGGGACAGCTGCAGTCTGTCCCAGTCTATGTAAATTAAGTGAAATCTTAGCCTAAAATGGTGATAATGTGGTCTGCATTAGACATAAAACATTCTTTAGAAGGATAGCTGGGACTGGAACAGTCTACATATTACTTTTTAATTTCTGGAAGGCACCAACATATCAGATACATGAGAGTCTCTCCTCTGTGCCCTAGCTCTACTTGGAAATGTTGTAGGACATTAATCTGTCCTTTTGGACTGGGCTTTTATGCTTGACATGGTGCACATAACTGCTCCCTAGAAATGCTGCTTTTCAACAATTTCATCTGAAAGAGGAGAAGTGAAAAACCTAGTTTACATAGCTCAAATTTGGTGTTCTCAGGATTATTTCAGGTATAAAAATCCCAGGTTTCAGAGTTCACCATTGCCCTCCTTGATATTTGAGTGGCTTGTGTAATCAGTAAATGTATAAACTGCAGAGGTTAATCATTCACTCTGACATCTAAGAGTGAGGCAAGTGGAATGTGAATAATTTGTGTTGTGGTCGAGACTACTACTGTTTGGTATGTCTGTTTACATTTACCAGGGGCTGTTGGAGCAGTTAATACTGTGGTGTCTCAAGACATGAATCAGAGCCTAGCTATTACAAACCGGAACTAATAACTAAACAACGCTGCTCTCGTTTCGATGCATGCTCCATAGTCAAGCTCATTCCGGATCTCTTGACCCTCTTGACCCATGCCATTGCAGTGAGGTGAGAACAGGTTGACACGACCTTTCCAAAATCCACACAGGACCAGCATCCCTCAACCTTGCTGTCCACAGGTGATGATCCTGAGCAAGCTGGGTGTTGCGGCACCAGCACCCTGTGTCCTCCCGTGGGCCACAGGTCGGGATGACTGAAAACCTGTGGTGAGTAACTGGTGTGTTCTTGTGGGGGTCTCTGCTGTGAAACTGGCTGTCTGTATGGGTTTGGTCTGGACAGCTTTTGAATGAAAACTGAATGTTAGGGGAAGGTGGAATAACCCAGCTGAACTATAGTTTCTAAGTGTAATATACTAAGCAATCTGTAATAAGAAAATACATATCATATATACATAAAAATAACTGAAACTCTTAAAACTTTCATGTCTATCCCACAAGCAGATGCTAGTTTCAGTCTCTGTTCAATCCCAGCTGAAGTTGTTGTTTGGTTTTAAAAGCCTGATTGTCTCATTCATTCACGAGTTTTGGAAAGTGATTTGTAGGGTGTCCTCCTTTCTAACCACACGTTATTCTTTCAGCCTCTGCAGGTTCCTCCGCATACTTACAGTCCCAACAAGAAGGTAAATGTGAGAGAGAATCTGGAGCACCTTAAGGCACATCTTTTATCTGCATTAACCTGTGCACTGAGATAGTAACATTGCACCTGCGACCCCTTTTTAGGTCGATATGATTCCAGTGATTCCATTGGAGCTCAATGGAATTGTTGTGGCATAAAACTGATGTAATGATGAGCTGGCTGGAAATTAGAGTCAGAATTTTTTTTTTCTCCTGTGCAATTTTGACTACTTAAACATTTCTTTTCCTACATCAAAATTTTTTTATGAGAGGAAAAGTTCTGAAGAACTTCCAAACATTTTGCTTCAGTCTTGTTGATCTAAATGTAACATTTTAATATTGTTGAATTAGAAATGTTTTCTTATGAGCCAGCTAACTGTCTGAGATGCAAATTGTCTTATTCCCTTATTCTCCTGGACAATTTCTATCCACCATAACAGCAAGCCCAGAGGCAGTTTCGAGTTGAACTGAGTTGAAATAAAATATTCTTGTTCAGTTAAAAAATAAACTGAAATGTTTGATTTGGGTCAAGCCCATGTAGTGAAGGAAATAGTCTGTTTTGATTTTCCCAAAGGAAACCTGAATGCTTTGGGCAAAATTAATTTTTTCTTGCATAAAAGGTTGATTCTGTGGAAACTTAATTTCCCACTAGAGGCCACGTTACTGAGGAGTGTCTGATAAGCTTTTGTGCTGAAGCTATGAGTGGCCTCTGATGCTTTAAGGAGGAACTCTGCAGCCTTATTTAAAGAAACCTCTCTAAAAATCTATGCTTTATTTTAGTGAAGCCTGAAGGGTTCTTCTTCATGTCTTTCGCTCAGCTGTAAATATTAACTATTAATATATCTTACAATAGCTTTTATATTATCAGAGGCCTCTACAGACATTTGATTTACTTAAACAGATTTGGCTTTAGATACTTTAATTTCAGCTCTGCTAGGAAGAAGCTGGCAGGTTGGCTTGTTCTGAGACAATATTATGCTGTGTTCTGATCATCTGAGTTGCAAATTGGCCAGTTCCTCTGTAGGTAAAATTTTATTTCATCCAGACACACATCAGTGCAAATCCCATGACATAAAGCTGTATTCCAGCATTAGTACCAGAATCTCTTCCACTAATTTTTTCCTCAGTTTAAACTGCCAAGCAGCAGTGAGCATTTTCCACTTGATTTGCTGCTTAAAGATGCACTTGCTGCCCACAATTAACACTGGTTATCATCCAAATCCTCTATCACCTCAGCTGTTATCCAGTGAAATAACATCTTTTTAATGGGGTGATCAAAACCACACACCTTATTGCAAAGGTGGCATTGTGGAAACTTTCTGCCAAGCCACTATCATCTGTAGGGAGTCCTACATGTCTGTTAAAAACTGTTCTATCCTTTCATCAGGCAACAGACACTGCAGAAGAAAGTGGGTGCACTTCATCCTTCCTTCCTTTCCCCTCCTCCAATAACTTCCCCCGCTTTGTAAAAGATGACAAAGTTTTTATTTTTTTCCTGTGTTCACTGCTGTTGCTTACTTGTAATTTTAAATCCTGCAGTATTCAGATTAGACTTTTTCCCCTCTCAATGTCAGTGCAATACTACAAAAGGAAAACAAAAGCTGTTTCCGTGTTTTGTGTTCCAGGCACTGATTTGTCGATATTTCTCTGGGCTTTTTTTTTTTTTCTTGTTGCTCTAGTAGCACATAAGCAGAAAAGCAAGAGTAAGCTTAATCCATGAGGACCTTGATACATTCCTACTTGGACATTGATGGATGGAGAAGCATTTAAAATGAAAAAAAAAATCAATACTGAATCCGCAGAGGTGCGTCACCTCTGCTGGTTTAGCAGCATTACGTGGTGGCAGGGAGTAACCCAAATATGTTTGTGCTTCCCATCTCCACAGAAGCTCATAGGTTCACCAACATATGGCAGACAGTACCAGAGGTCTGTGAAATAGGTGGAGAACTGGCACACCAGCAGGAGTTAAGATTACAAATATTTTTTCTCTGCATACCTTTCTTGCTCTTTAAATATGGCAGAACCAAACAGCTGCAGCCCTGAAGTGATGATCTTAAAGAAAAAAAAAAATATATAGCTGCTATTTATTACAGCTCTCTATTAAAACTGGCAGGTGACTGCTGTTATGTTTTCCCTCTCTTATTCCTGGGATAACACATTTTCCAACTTGTTAAGTTACAGTATGTAATTTATAACCATCGAAGTGGAAAACATTATGCAGCACATGAATTAGCATTTGTATGAATGGCTGTTACTGAATGTGTGTTATATTTCTAGACATATGCAGTTATTCCTCCTTGGCAAACTTAAGATTTTTGCTATCGGGTTTTGTTCAATTATGTTTAACTGATAAGAACAGTTTCAATGGATGCATATGAGAGTTCTGTAAAGGACAGCCCCCAATAGCTCTAATTTTGTGTGAAATTAGGCAAAGTTGTCTTTATGCAAACACAGTGCAGTATCAGATCAAGGTTTGTTTGGGCAATGTTGACTGGCAAGAAGGTGTACACTTGTAACACAAGACACATTGGTTGATAGAGCCCTTAAATATTAGTCATGATATTGTGACTGTGGCTTGTCAACAGCGTGAGTTAGTATTATAGGCTGGGATCCAGCCCGCCTGTTTAAGACAGATATACACCTAAATTGTAGGTGCATAGAAAAACAATTGCCTTAATGGAAAGGCAATTGAGTCTCTCCATTGAGAGTCAATGGAAAAGCTTCCATTCATTCTGTGGCAGTAAATGTAGGGGCACTCATTCACTGGACTGCTGTGCTGGACCCCACCCATTTTTTGTAAGACGGCGATTCACATATCAAGCTACAAATTTTATCCTCATAGCATCTGGTTCCTAAAACAGTGAAAGCCAAGAAAGATCTGCAAAATATATTAAAAGAATTGTGTTACCTCCAGGTATGTAAATAGTTTTTTACATCTAGATGCAGCACTGTCTGAACTATTCGACTCAGCCCAACTGACTGTGCTGAGACTTTGCTGTTACTTCCAATGTTTTAAATGCTGTATTTTTTGCAGAATAATTTTACTGTAGTTTGAGATGTTCCAGAGGAAATGTAGAATCATAGAATCGTAGAATAGTTTGGGTTGGAAGGGACCTTTAAAGGCCATCTAGTCCAACCCCCCTGCAAGTGAGCAGGGACATCTTCAACTAGATCAGATTGCTCAGAGCCCCATGCAGCCTGACCCTGGAATGTTTCCAGGGATGGGGCATCTCCCACCTCTCTGGGCAACCTCTGCCAGTGTTTCACCACCCTCCTTGTGAAACATTTCTTCCTTATGTCTAGTCTAAATCTACCCTCTTTTAGTTTAAAAACATTACCCCTTGTCCCTCCTTTTGGCTTAGTGGTGCAACTAATTCCCACCTTCTTTTTTAGATGCAGTTTGTGAACAGGTACTCTCTACAGACCCTGTAAAATTCTGCTGTGAACATGGGGAGATCACAAAAACTTACAATTTGTTTTGTAAAAGAACCTGTTATTATTTACCTAGTTTAATAGATACCGCTTTATCTGTGCTCTAGTTCCTGAATATCACTGGAATCTAAATATTTTTCTTTAGAACACTTAAGCCAATCAAAACTATTTATTTAAAGCACTGAATCACTTAAGGAAACAAGTGGAATACTACTGAAAGCTGAAATATTTTTTCCAGTGGTGTTTGATTTCTCTGTAAACATTTTGGCTTTAATTTTCTTCCTACTCATTTTTGAGTCCTCTAAGGATCCAAATATCAAGTCTTCTGTCAATTTCCACCAGGGATGCAAGTACTGTAAGTTAGAATACAAGTGGAGAACTTCATTGCTTTATGTAGTGCGATTTATACCCTCCCACACTCTAACATGTGGCTGAACACCACTGTACAAGTGGTCAAGCATTGGAACAGGCTGCCCAGGGAGGTGATGGAGTCACTATCACTGGAGGGGGACGTGGCACTTCGGGACATGGTTTAGTGGGCATGGTGGTGTTGGGTTGATGGTTGGACTTGATGATCTTAAAGGTCTTTTCCAACCTGAATGATTCTGTGATTCTGTGATTCTGTATCGTGGAGTTTAATGAAGACTGACTTACGTTACAGTCTTTTAGGAAAATCCACACTCACTGGGCATCTCCGTGTCTTACACACCAGTATCATGCAAGGATAGACTACAGCTGAGCATTAGAGCCATGCGGGGCAGGCATGGGAATCCCTGAAGGCACCTCTGATCTGAATGTAAAATTAGCTTTATTGAAATAACTCTTAAATGAACTGAACCTGATGTCTCTCTTGTGCTGGAATACGCCTTCTTAATGATGCTTCCTTGAAAGCTGTTGATGAGAGTCAGGAATGCGGGAACGGTCATTACCATTAGGAGTATTAAATAGTTATTAAGAGTATTAAACTGTTGAATTATAAAAGTTATTGCCTTTCTTCCAACCACAAGTTTTTATAATGTCTATTAATACAATATAGGGCACTGCAGCTTTCTGTGGTACATGCAGAGTCACTGAACTAACACATTGATCACCCTCTTGCACACCAATAAATCCCAGTTAGCTGCTGCTCTGCTCTGGTCATCTGTGAGAAAGTCCTGAGAGACATGCTGGCATGACCCACTGCAAGGAAGATGCATGTGTCTAGGCATAGGACTAGGACTAGGGCAGATCAGAGTACTTCCCACAGCGTACATATCCCTCACGAGGGTGGCGGCTAACATATTATGTAGCTTTGGCAGCAAGACTCTATCTCAGTCCAAAGGAGCCTTTAGAGTCCTGGAGGGCTCTCTTTAAAGTTTTAATCCTTTCTTGGCTTTCATACACTGTCAAGTCCTTATTTTAATGCCCTTTTTATCCTACGGTATTTCTTAGACTACTTTATCTCCATGTGTTTGTCAGGCACATGTAGAAATAAAAACTTCTCCCATTTTTGGGAGACTAACTTAGCCCCATGTGCCTGTTTGGACTAAGAAAAGGAGGCAGGGCAGGGCGGTGCAGTATCTTTCAAACCACTGGTAAATCAATGTAAATGGAAAATTTCCTGTTTTCTGTCCAGCGTGTTTCCAGGTGTAGGAGGGAAACAGCTTATCTGAGCCAGGTTCTGCAGTGGGGCAGAATCGGGTCCATAGGGATCTTCTTACTGTCATTTCCCAAGGTGCTGTGCCAGTATGCTTTCCCATCTGAGACTGACTTTTAGTACCTCTAACACTGGAAATGCAGGGACGGTCCGAGAGAAAACAGCAGAGAACCTGCCTTTGTAAAGGAAGGCTTGGAACGGACAGGTGACCTTTCAGTGGAAATGATGTGTAGGCAAGAAGTCGTAATTAGTTGCACAGGTTATAATGGGGAGAAAATTTAGAATAGGGATTCGTGATCTTTTGCTTGCAGAGGCAGGCTCCTGGTGCGGCTGGAAGTCCCACTGTGGACTGCTTTGGCAGAGGTTAGAGGCTGCGTGTTTTTACATGTGTAGTTTTATTTCTAGGGAGCTTTTTGATGGCACAATCCACAAAAGAAAAGGCAGTGGGAAAAGTGCATCTCCTTTCCTGGTTGACTTGTAGGAAGAGTTATTATGAACACAACTCATTTATCAGCAATGTATTTTTTATTACAGTCAGGAGTTGTGCATAGGGCGGTTTGGAAGTGAAAAGGACAGAAGTGCCTACAGCATGTTGACTTTGGAGAGACGCTTCTGCTATAAGGAGGTCGCTTCTGCCATTTGTGCCTTATACCTTGTCCCCAAGAAACACACCAGGAGGGGAACAGAAATCAAACTGTTCTGTGGTGCTGGGAAATTTCAAGGCTACGAGACATACCTGGCACGTGCGAGATGGAATCAACACACCACACAGGAGAGCTGCAAGCATCGCTCCGAATTGCTTCTTTGGTGCTCCGTGTGTAGTGTTTAATGTAACGTGTGGCATTAAAATGCAAGATTCAAGCCAGCAGTTTGCCTCTGAAAGTAAATCGGGCATCCACCCAAAATGCCTGACAGGAGATGAGCCTTGTATTGTTTTTTAATGGCCAAAACCCCCGGGCCCTGCCAGTCTGGCAGAGTCTGAGTCCAGAGTCAAGGGCTGCCCAGTGAATGCCTTTTTCCTGAAAATATGTGCTTAAATACCAGGCTGCTGAACTGGTGCATCCGGCTTGAATTATCCTGTGCTGGTAATAGGTGAACAAAGAAAATAACATGATCCAAGACAAATAAAGGAAGGCTTCACAAAAGCAAGATGTTGTTTTTCCTAACAGTGAATTCTCTGAAAGCAATAGTGTTTCCGCTAATGTGAAGTTAATGGAGAATCATGCTCCCACAAAACGTAAGCTGGAGGATGTGGGGCAGAAGTTCTTGCACCAAAATTCACGAACTATCTCGGTGACTCTAAGCACTAAAAAGAAGTGATCCACGCCTGTTTTACAGGCTGCACTCCGCAAAGTGCGTTCTGGCATGGGGACACAATGCTTACTGGGACTTGTAGCTGGTTCTCCAATATAAACAAATCAGTGCTACCCACCTCACTGTCCAGACTATGGAAAATTAATTATTATAGAGGGTCATAGAAACTAGAAATCAGCCTGGTGCTTTAGGAAGGCCATCCCAGGAGGCCCTGAGCTCCAGGAAGACGCAAACATGAGGCTGGAGAAAGGTGCATCCCTCCTCCCTGCAGCTGTCTGCGGCGGGGCTCCTCGTTTCCCCATCCTGCTGCTGCTGTTTAGATATGTTGTTCCAAGTTCACGTAACGTCCCTGGCATCCATGTGTGCCAGCAAGTGAGAGCAGTTAGTTCTGTAATGTCCAAACCAACTAGCAAATTACTGCCTGAAGTCTGCTTTCTGTGTCCCCCTCCCAGATTCTGGGATGAGCTACTGGTCTCGGTTCACATACACTGTTTAGCCGCTGAATTTTACGAGATAAGCAGCTCAGTGCTTGCACCCCGTGTCTCTGTCTCGCACATGCTCCCTGGTAAAGAACAGGAATGAACAATTAGATTCAAAATTTGAAAACTGGAAATGCTCAGGGGTGTATCATCAGCTGGAGAAAAATTCCATTGTTACACTGCTACTACAGCATCCACCTTATTTGTGCCTCCAACTCAAATGCATTGAACTTAATTACATAGTAGTACAACTCCAAGACAGATTTAACATATTGGGATAAGAAAAGCTTTAAAAAAAACACTCCTTCATTAATAATTGAAGTAGCACTTGTGCTGGCAACAGAGGAAAGCAAAGTGATGCCAGCCTGTGGGACTCAGTGCAAAGAAGCAATCTTAGACTATTTTAATAAACACATACAAATCTTGAGTTTGTGGTCATTTAATCCAGAACATGGAGTAAACAGATGGAAAAATCCATTAGGTCATCTCTTGCCTGTGCCCGGCAGTGCAGGCCTGCTGCAAGCGGTGTGCTTCTGTTGAATCAGTCTAGTTCTCCACGCCCCGAGCAATGGGACACCCACTTCCTAGAATATCTTCCTGTGTGCAGACTTCTAGTTTTTTCCCCTCCACAGCGGGCAGTTTAAATTCACCTCATGATTTCACCCACCACTCCTAATTGCATCCTTTCTGCTGAAGGAGGTAACTCCCCTTGGTGTTCAGACCCTTCAAACATTGATAAGAAAATCACTGTGTCCCTTTTCTTTTGCAGATGTGTTTAAGCCCAGTTCTATGCATATTTAGCCTTTTAAATCTTTCTTCCTGCAGCCCCCGCATCCTTTTTGCTGCTCTGCTTTTACGATTTCTCACTGCGCACACATCTTAACATTTCAGCTTTGATGGCAATACAGCAGTCAGGACAGGTTTGCCAAACCCTTGCATCCAAAGTGGAAGATAATTAATCCTGTTGTTCTTCCATTTTACAATCTGAGACAGACAATTTGCTTTTGCTTGGACTCTCTTCCCACCACCTTCTGGGCTGGAACAAATTATCCCCTCCAGTGCAATTTCAGCCACATTCAGTCCTTGAAATTGTGTTTGCAGCTTTTTTCCCTTAAAAAGAGGGGGAATAAAAGGAAAAAAGAGGAAATGAATTAGGAGCTTTTGTCCTTCCCATTTCACAGCTGTTTCAGTCCATCATTTTTAGCACTAACCCTGTCAGTGCTAAAAAGGTTTGGGAGAAGGCAGGCAGGGGAGGAGGCTGGTGACAGGTGAAGAGGATAAAGCAAGGCAAGTGCTTTGGAGGACTGGTGAGCATCAGTGGGAAAAAGGCACTTTTAGCAAAGCCGCAGAAGGTATAGCGAGGATTACATTGGGAGGTTGAACGGGGGAGGCTAAGTTGGCAGGAGGAAGAGAGATGGGATAGAGGGATAGTGGGGGAGAGGGAAGTGGTGCGGTACTGCTGTCAACTAAATTTATCGCCTGCTGGATGTGTAGGGTGAGAAAAGCAGACTTCATGGTGCAGCAGGGAACATGGGAAAACTTCAAAAAAGAGCTGATGCTCTGGGAAAACCTTCTGTACTGATGAGAGCATGTCTTGATATAGGATGATGTGGCATAGTAAGATGGAGCAGGGTGAATAGACATGAAGATGGAAAAGTCTTCTACCGTCATGTGCTTGATATAGCAGGGCAAAGAAGATTGACAGAAGAGATTTAATGACAAAAGTCCCCTCAGGCAAGCAAAAGGAACCCAAACTCTAAGGGGAATCTCTAATCAGGGATTCTTTCTGTTTATAGCCCTAGGAGGGGAATATTATGCTATTACAGAAACATCCCAATGGAGCAGAAGCCTCTAGGTGAACATCTAATGCAGTAGGAGCTACAATATTTAGACGAAGTTGTGAAAACAACCTGATCTTCGTGGAACCTGCCTGTTCTTCCAGGATGACAGGTATTCTGAAAAATATTTGTTGTTGCAATTAGCATAAGGAAACCTTGTATATCAGTTGGTTTTGGTTTTAGCTTCATGATGCTTCATGGTCACAGGAATTTCCCAGGGGGTGACAGCCAGATAAGCATCAAGCAACCTACTGGGGTTTGCAAGCAACCCACTGGAACAGATTAGCATGTAAAAATAATGGTGGTTTTGTTTTGTTTTGTTTCTGAGCATTTTTTACACATTTCTTCAGCTGCCCTGTTATTCTTAGGATTTTAGCCACATTTCTGCTTTTTTCTTTTTTAAATGTGCGATCCACATTTTCATGCTGGAAATAGGCTCCAGCAAACAAGTATTCAAGTGTTAAGCAAGCTTGACCCTTCCTATTTTAAGTCTTTGGCACTGCCACACCCATTAGCATCCAGGGCAAAAAGTGAATATAATTTCCCAAAGCATAATGATAGAATTTCCCAAACAGTAAGTGAGCTTGAAGTAGGAAGTTCCTTTTTTGATTACTTAATGGCCTGCATTCATTAGTCATACTGGTGTCACCATCCCTTGTTCCAGCTGCATGTGCTTGAGCAGGGTTTCGGGCAGGGCAAGCAATCTCGTTTTGCAAGACGCTTCGTGTTCATAATCCAGCTGGAGGTTCCATGGTATATGGACAGGCATTTTCATATGGGTCATCTGCATGCCTGCTTGAGCACGGGAGCAAGGGATTGGGCAGTTCCTTCATGTGAAGCAATTCAGCAGTCAAAGTTGAGGGTCTGTGAGTGATTGCTGTGAACCGACAAATATCCCCCTTCCTGTTCCAGGCAGGAAGACGTTCGTAGGTGCTTACCCTGTCCTAAAAATACTAATAAATGAGCAAAACAAAGCAGGGCTGCCCCTGAACGTAATTCTGAGAGCTTGTTTATATCCCAGCACCTCAGGAAATGTTGAATTGTTCTTGCCTTGTGGGAAGAAAAATGAACCTACACTTGGGCAGACTTACAGGGCAGATTTTGCCCAAGGGGTGCCTGGTCAGTGGCATGTTCTCGTCTATATTTGATGCACCTGCTGATCTCAGACTATCAGTATGTTTTATAAATTACTGAACATGTTTTTCTTGCAGAATTCTGTGCATTTGGCCACCCTAACTTTGACTCCTTTGTTCATTCATTCGCCATGCTGTTTTTCTGCATGTACTCCCTGACACAGAAGGGTCTTGAGAAATTCCTTCTGAAAATTGATCTGAAGTTGCAAGGAGTTCCATGTCTCTGCTTCCCAGGTTTCTTTACAAAATATTATATTGGACCTGGTACTATATTTTTACAAGCCACACTGGAACAGCTTAATACTTTAAGCTTTGTCTTAAATAAAATTTTTTAAATCCCCTTTTGGTTTGGAAAAAAAAAATCTTTTCTCACTTAAGATGAGGAGGAAATCTGCCTGCAGTGATATCTGGTAAAGCTACAGATCTCTGATAGTAACACAGAACATTTTTCTGCCTAAAGTTTTATTTGGGAGGTAATCACTTTAACTGGTGTCTGCTTAAGGATTTAAAGTTCCCAGTCTCTCCATTCTTGCATAGCCTAATCTGAAGGATGGCAGATCAGCAGACAGAAGCCAGGCTAGGAAGAGGCAAGACCTTCAGCTGTGACCTGTTTTGGCTGCACCATTGTTGGGAAGAGAGGTACCACCTCATCCTCTCCCCATAGTGGTATTAGCCAAGCAGTGTCCCACTCTGGAAGCCACGTAGGGATGACAGTGCTACTGTTGAAGAAGCATTGAAGAGGACACAAGGCATTGAGAAGCAGCAGTCATAAAGCACCAAACATGCACTAGGAGGGGACAGGTTGAGTGGATGCCATCTGAGGAGGACTTACTATGAGAGGGGAGGTGCTGACTAGCTTATCCTTACTGGATATTGATGCAAAGGCACAGTGAGGCATTTTTCGCTAAGCAAATCCAGCACAGAGTGGTTGGGAATGAAGGGTCTAGACAGAACTGCTTTAATTTTCATCTGTGTAAAAGGCTGGTCCTGCTAAGCCTCTTGTGACTGATGGTGAAATCAGGGTGGGAATCATATAGATTTGAGGGCTGGTAGAGTTTTTTCACTCTGGTTTGATTGAAATAGCTGGGGTTCTGTGTTTGATTTCCATTCCTACCTGGTGATGTGGTGTAGAGTAAAGATGGGGTATCCCTCTGCAGACATATACTACTTTGGTGTTACTGAACCATGAAAACAGAGCATATCAGGACTCCAAAAAAAGCAACAAGTAGGGACTTGTTAAGTCCCTACACTTAGGGACAACAACAGATTCAATTCTGTTGATTATTAGTGGAGGTATACAAGAAGGGACGATAGAGACAGGAAGTATCTGTAAAATTCTACACAGAAGAAATGGAAATAGCAAAGTCTAAGCAAGGAAAAGGGTGGAACAGAAAGAGTTTGAAGCCAGGAGACAATGTTTCTTTCACCATCTTACCTCCTTCCCTTTCTGGAGAAATCTACCTCAGGGAACCTTGTGAATGAGGACTGTAGAAAATATACAGATGACAGCAAATGTTTTGAATTGAATTAGACTCAATGTCCAGAGAGGCTTTTTTGTCTTTTCTGGCATCCAGCTCTAGACTCGTGACAGTCTAGAAGATGGCAACAAAACCCTAAATCCTGCTGTAATTTTTACTTGTACAGTCACAGTGGAACCTGTTCAGAACAATATTGGTCTGAGAAAGCAGAGAGAATACCAATTTCTGACACTTCTTCCATCAAAATCAGATGAAATGCTGAATTCAAAATAAAAGGTATGATTTATAAACACTACAGTACGGTCAGTGTAATGTCATACTGATATGGTAACGCACATGCCTCAATCATGAGTATTTTGTACAACTCCGTAACCTTGTTTTCAGATTAAGTTCTTCACAATTTGTGGTATTTCCAGCTAAAATATCATCCCCTGGTTTAGAAGATTAAACTATTCTTCATCCCATGGAAACAGTTCTGGTTGGCATCCTAGCGCTGCTGTTGCCAAATGGTACTGTGATGTTACACGTTCCTATTAAGCTAAATTAGCAGTAGGAATCGTGTACTGACGTTACCGTATGTATCATCATCACAGAGTGGGAAATTGTTTGATTAAAACAATTTCCTATTGAGGCATAGCGGGCAGCTCATAAGCTGTTCAGGGCTTTGCACGTGGGAGACAGGCTTGTGGAGGAGTGTCTGGAGAGCTGCCTGGCAGAAAAGGACCTGGGAGTGCTGGTTGACAGTCAGCTGAACATGAGCCAGCAGTGTGCCCAGGTGGCCAAGAAGGCCAACAGCGTCCTGGCCTGTATCAGGAATAGTGTGGCCAGCAGGAGTAGGGAAGTGATTGTGCCCCTGTACTCGGCACTGGTGAGGCCGCA
>NW_010518167.1:0-15643 GCF_000687285.1 Phaethon lepturus | reverse complement strand
CTGGAGCGTGTCCAGAGAAGGGCAACGAAGCTGGTGAGGGGTCTGGAGCACAAGTCTTATGAGGAGCAGCTGAGGGAACTGGGGTTGTTTAGTCTGGAGAAGAGGAGGCTGAGGGGAGACCTTATCGCTCTCTACAACTACCTGAAAGGGGGTTGTGGTGAGGTGGGTGTTGGCCTCTTCTCCCAAGTAACCAGCAATAGGATGAGAGGAAATGGCCTCAAGTTGCACTGGGGGAGGTTTAGATTGGATATTAGGAAAAATTTCTTCACTGAGAGAGTGGAACAGGCTGCCCAGGGAGGTGGTGGAGTCACCGTCACTGGAAGTGTTCAAAAAAACGTGTGGATGTGGCGCTTCAGGACATGGTTAAGAGAACATGGTGGTGCTGGATTAATGGTTGGACTTGATGATCTTGAAGGTCCTTTCCAACCTAGTGATTCTGTGAAACATGCAAAGGAATTTAGGACTGAAAAAGGAGTATAGTGATGACCGTAGCCTCATCCAGTGTATAATGGCATTGCCAGTGGAGCATGCAGCCCTGATCTGAATGATGAAGGAGCTATATAAGCCTCAACAGATTAATCATTGCAGATTCACTTGCTGGCATGGACAGAGAGAGGATGGTGTGGTGCAGTGGTACAGACTTCACAGCATCTTGGAAAATTCACTGCCTGGCCATAACTCTTCAGACTTTAGAAGAACTAGTCTGAATTATGCAAGATCATATCTTGACCTTGAATGATAATCAGTTACATAATTAGTCATTGACATAATATATCCACTAGAGCTGTTTGGGGAAAAAAACATTCTTTAAAAAAACATTTAAATTTTGTTGGAAAAAAGGAATATATATTCAATTAAGAAAAAGAAAGGTTTTTCCTCAGAATCTGAAAGTGTTTGAAAGAGAGCAAAGCTTTCTGCAGAAATGTTTTGTTTAATAAACCCCTTGATTTTCCCATTACTGCAAAATATGAGTGGAAAACACTAGATGAGTCCCAGTGCTTGGGAGTGGATGATCTTATCAGACTTCTGTACGTGCGGAACAACGAGCTCCCTTCCCTCCAGGGTCTTTGCTCAGGAGTAGGCAATGAGAAGATCACAGCTGAGGACTTCAGATACAACAGCGCACACATATTTCCACCCACCAGAGAAGATAGTATTTATCTCTATAAATGTGCTTTTGTGCATGTGGCTTAAGGCATCATATATCTCTTTTTTCTTTTTCCTTTTTCCCACCTCTGAAGCCATTTCATTTGTGTACATTCACATCTAGAATTCTTTTTGTTTTAGAGGGAAGGCTTTATAATTGTAATCCACAGGGGCTCAGGACCTTAAAATAGGTATTAAAAACATTTTTTTGACCTTTTAAATATTATACCAAATGCAGCTAAGCAATTAAGGCAATAAATCTGTGTAAACTGAATGTATAATTCCTCTTAGGAATATAAATGTGAGAAAATTAAATGCCAACATCTACCTTGGTGTTTACAAGTGCAGCCATAGAATGTGAATTCATTGCCTTACCTGAATTCCAATTTTGTGTATATTGCTGTTAGAGGGATTTTTTTTTTTTTTTTTTTTTGAGTTCAGATACATAATCTCTTTGGTAGCACTGAATGTCCCACTTGTGAGGGACTTTCTCTGACACTGTTTACTGCTGATCTTGTAGAAGCAGGTGCAAAAAACAACTTGGTTTTAAGAGAAGCACAGTGTCAAAGACAGGGTGTCAGGCACGTGAGGGTTGATGGCAGTTTCCAGCTCTGACAGTGGGTAGCCTGGGCCACATCATTTCACCTCTTTGTGTTCTCTTTCGTTTTACAGTATTTCTTGTCTCACTGGGCTTGGAAACTTCTGGAGGCAAGAACTGTGTCCTGTTCTGGTTTTATACCATCCCTGGTATATACCATCGGGGGACCACGTGCTCAGCCCCAGACTCAGGTGAGGCTTATACATGGTACACAACCACAAACACTAATAATACACACTGCCCACTTCTGCCTGCCCAAGCATTGGAAGGGAAAAGGGAGAGGAAGTGGGACCATTTTTTGCATTAAAGCAATTCTGCATTAAGGTAGAAGCTCCTGCCATTTGGAACTGAGATTGTGATAGCTATGTGCTTCCTAATGACCCAAGAATTAAACTGCAACTAAAAAAGATACAGAAAAATCCTTCCAGAAGATGACATATCTTGTTGATAGAGTGCTGATTCCATCTCAAGATATGGTGGTTTTACGTTAAAAGGTTGTTATTGAGTTTTTATTTGTTTCAGTCCTGGTTTTATAATGTCACCTCAACTAGCTAGGCCTGACAGAATACAGGACGAGCCTCCTGTTATTTTAGTGTAGACTAGTCTGGTTGTTCTTCACTGTTTTACTGAATTTGCTTTACTTAGCACTTCTGTTTCATCTACCAGCCTATGCTCAGGTGGGTCAAGTGCCACAGTTGCATGATGAAGCTGACAAGAATATTTCCTCAACAAAATGTGAATCTTTCCCCTTTCATTGTTTTTTTTTTTTCTTGACAGTTGAAGGTACAGCCTGATGATCAAGTTGGTGTCACCTAATTATCATTTCCATCATTTAAAAATGTGTTAAGGGGAGAGTTTGATTTTAACATTCCAATTTTTTTACTTTTTTATGTTACTAAAATAATAAAACTGCAGTGGATGACAGTCTCAGACTGACATCCTCAGAAATAACCTTGCTTCTGGTGCTAGCTGAAATGCAAGCAGGAATAGCATCTGTGAAGCCAAGCCAATAACTCCTGTTTCTTGAGTTTCAGAAAAGTTGATTCACTCAAATCCGATTAAAAGAATAACTCTGTGAATTAATTAAATTGCCCTTCCACCAAAGTTGAGGCTTAAATAGTTTGCTGCATTTGGCAGAAAAGCAAAATAACTTTTCTTGAATAAAGGCTGAACTGAAACTGATTTTCTGTCTTTGAGGTAAGCTGGAAATTGAATGCTCAGATCAGATTAAATGGTAAACTTGACTATTTCCATGTACTTCCTTGATGGATTCACCTGTACTTGCAAGTACTTGCATGATTACCTTCGTCATCACCTATAGGGATGAACTGCTTCTGAGCAGTTGTACATTGATAATCACCTTGCACACTTTTGAGAGGAGACAGCCCCTTTCCAGCAGACTTTCTGTTGGCCACATGTCAAGTTCTCCAAGTCCAGCTGTGCAATGCTGTGGTGGGTTGACCTTGCTTAAGGGCCAAACACCCACCCAGCTGCTCTCCCACTCCCCATCCTGAACCGGATAGGGAGAAAAAATGGTGTGAAAAAGCTCATAGTTCAGGGTAAAAAACAGTTAATTGCTTACCAGTTACCATCACAGGCAAAACAGACACAAGTTGGGGAAAATCAATTTAATTTTTTGCCAATTAAAAATGGAATAGGATGGTAAAAAACAAAGACAAAAACCTAAAACCCTTTCCCTGCACCCTCTCCTTTCCAGGCTCAACTTCACTCCTTCATTTCCAACTCCTCTACCTCCTGCTTCCCTAAGTGGCATGGGGGAAATGGGGGGTTGAGGGGGGTTACAGTCAGTCTGTAACAGCTATTCTTTGCTTTTCTTTTTTTCTTTTGCTATACTTTTCCCCAGCTACAGCATGGGTACTCCCCAGGGGCTGCAGTCCTTCAGGATAAAGATGCTCCAGCATGGGGTCCTCCATGGGCTGCAGTGTGAGTATCTCCTCTGGCATGGGGTCCTCCACAAACTGCAGTGTGGATACGTGCTCTGGTGTGGTCCTTTCCATGGACTGCAGGGAAATACCTGCTCTAGCACCTTAGCACCTGGAACACCTCCTCTCCTCCTTCTTCTGACCTTGGTGTTTCCACTGCTGTTTAAACTTTTTTTTTTTCCTCTCCTCCTATCTGTGTCTGGTATTTTCTGCCCTTTTTTAAACACCCATTCCCTGAGGTGCCACCATCTTGGCTGAGGGGCTCAGCTGTGCTCTGTGGTGGGTCCATGGAGATGGCTGGAGCCACCTGTGTGTGGTGTGGGACAGCTCTGGCCTCTCCTCACAGAGGCTGCCCTGCAGCCCCCCTGCCAACACCTGGGCACTGACGCTGTACAAATTCTTAGTGAAAACCTGCAAGTCCAGCAGTTATTCTAGCAATATTCCTGATTCCACATTGGGCAAAGTTCCTTAGGCACTTTCCCAGCTTGATGGCCAAAGTCCAAGTTAGGTTGGTGTCACATTTTCCTCACTCACAGAACATATCTCCTTCCCTCTTCACAGTCTCATGAAACTTGGGGACACCCCAGTTTTGGATCTCCCTTCACTAAAGCCTGTTTTTCCTCTTCAGAGATGATGAAGACTTCTGGGTTTGCTGATGGCAGTCCTTCCTCCGAGGCATGAGGTGTCCTGTGAAGGCAACCAACAGGAAGGTACTATAAGAATTTCACGCTGGGATAAAACAGAGACTTTCTTACAGTTTAAATATTCTTCTACTAGAAATCAGTGAACATTTTATAAGCAGACTTTTGAAACCTCTGTCAAGAGTTGCTAATTAATAGAGGCACTCCTGTGCACTGATATGTTGTTCCCTCTTCAAAGAACTATTCTATAATTAGCTGCACTCAACACAATTTAGAGCTTCAAGTGTTGGTGGAAACAAAAATAATTCTCACCGACTTTATGCTGATTCACACTTTGCATAATGCTGGGCAATTGTAATGCCCCTTAAAGTTAAGAGCACACTTACTGTGCATCTAATCCTTCCGTACTTTTTGCAACATTAACTTTTAACCATTGTTTACACACCAATTGGGCTGTTATGGATACTCTGAATCATACACAGAGTCAGAGCAAAGGTCATAACCAAGGTACTGATGTTTTATTAGTGAAATCACAGAATATAGGTGGGTTCAGTTGACTTGGTTTTTGTTTTTTACTTTTCTTTCTTCTTTTTTTTTTTTTTTTTTTTTTTTTTCAAAAAACCCCTCCTTGTTGAATAAGTTTTACAAAATAACCTGCATGGGCATATAGAATATGGTTGAGAATAGCATCTGAGAGCAGAGGGTTTTGGTAAAGCTGGGAAGTTGCAGTGACAACAGAAGAAATACTTCCTTATTTAATCACTATGTACATTTTTCTTCAAGGAAAAAAAAAAGATAACTGAAGTCTAACAAAAAGGCTGGACTAGATTTTCATTCACAAGTCAGTCAGATCTCTTCAAACATTGAATTTTATGAAGTATTGAAAATTTGACTTTTCCTAGTTGCATATTAAATTAGTACCCTACTTACATTATTACTACATCCTATGTATAGTACTATGGATCTATTATATGTAGCATATTTGTATGAAATATATATATGAAAAATATTTCTCAGTGGTTAACTTTGGAACTAGTGGCTCTGGGATGTTTTTACGCTATCTTCATAAAGGATTTCTTCCTTTTTCTGTGGATTTGAGGGAGTCTTCTGTCTTAAGAGATATTACCCTAAAAATATAAGACCCCAACATACATTCTACAAGAAACTTAATTTAGGGATTCATGGATTCATGCAGACAAAAGAAAACTACCAGACATGCAGTATGCAGACACCGGTCGATACCAGGACACTTAGGAAGATGCTATGCAATCTCTGTTTCTATTATTGAAGACTTTGCTTTAGAGCTCATCTGAAACATGACTATACCAGCTGCTGTACCTGCTTCTGTAAGGCTGTTGATCAGTTCTGAATCAAAGAAAAACCACTGACTGAATCACCAGGCCACAGTCCGGGTAAGACTCAAAGGTGTGCTAGAGGCCAGTTGGAAGAGTTGGCTGTTAACTGCAGCCAGTTCTCAGACTGACTGCTACCAGGTCCAAGAAGATCTCTGAACTCCCTGCTGCTGCTACTGCTCCAATCCCAAAAAATGCAACACTAGAGTCCGGTTCAGAGGGTGGCTGTTCCTCTCTGGCCTGCTCAGCCTTAGACCCCAAATCCCTAATCCTGGCTGTAATCTTGTATCCTGGCATCTGGAACCAGACAGTATTTACTGGGCAGAAGATACTTCTGTTGGCAGTGGTCTAAGGTAGGTTGTTGGAAAAATGCTTGAGAGACTAATAGAGTTGAAAATAAACGTAAATCAAAAACTGACCCTCCAGACACGCAGTCCCACCGGCTCTTGGAAACCACAGCCAACTCTACTGGGGCACAGAAAGCTGTGGGACCCAGTCGCTTCTTATTAACTCATCACAACAAGTGCTAACAGCAGCTCATGGGAGGTGTAGGTGTTTGTTCTTTTCTTTCCCTGCCAGCAAAGTTTTCTGAATATAGGAAGGAATATATTTCTGAATATACCTCTGGTGCCAGGAGATAGATAGCTGAAATTCTGTTGTATCTAGGAGAGCAAAAGTTCTTGGAGTGTTGTTGGCTCCTCCTGAGAGGATTCATTGTTCTTTATTACATGGTAAGCAGAAGCATGTACTGTACATTTTCACTGTAAAATTTTTATGTTGGGAAGGTTTGGTGCAATATTATAAAAAAGAAAAAACCCTCAGGTTCCAAAATGTTTTTCTCAGTTCTGTTTTCTGTCACAGCTAAAAAAATAACATTAGTTTTCTGTTTTTTTTCCTCCAAGTAAGGAGAAAAATAGAAACTAAGATCTAATTCTTCAGAGGGGTTGAACCAATTCATGACACTTTTTAGGTTTAGCACTGTAGTCATTTACTGTGACAAAGTCCTCCACTTGTGTAAGTAGAAACGTAGCCATCGCCACGCAGTTTGCTGACTCGGGCAAACAGAACATATGCCTGTGTTTCGGCAGGGAGATGGCAGATGTCATCCTGCAGGAAGCCCAGGGGAAAAGTGAAGACGTGACCTCGAACTGTACTTCTGCCTTCAGCCTGGCAGTGCAAACCTCCCTCGATCACCCACCCCGCTACGTGTTGTGCCCAACACCTGCATTGCCCAACGCTAAAGATGCTACAGTCAATGGGGAACGTAAACAGCCAGAGTTCATTGTTCACTGCTTTTGTGCTCCCAGTCTTCATCGTACATTTGTCTGCTATTGTGAGTGGCTGGCGAAGATGCAGGTTTTGTAGGGTAAAGGATGGCCAGGGACTGTGCGTGGCCCTGTGGACAGGCTGTTCCCTGCTTTGTGATGTGGCCACAAGTGTTAGCCACCCATCCTGAGATCAGCTGGGTTAAATTTCTGCCATGGCCTCCTGAAGATGGACTCTTTGTTGACCCTTGCTCTTCCATGTCTTCGGAAGCTTTCATAGCGCAATCACTGAATGCACAGGGAATCCAGTCTCACACAGAGATGTGAGTATCTTCTGATTCAGTGGAGCAGATGCAATTTCTGTGCACGTAGGGAAGCCAAATATCCCCCTGAAATACAAAGGCAACCTCCTTGGGGAGATGTGTCATGCTGCGAAGAGCTGAGGGCAAATTGAATTTGAGAAGAGAGACAGGCAGAGGGTAAAAGCTGCATGAATATATAAGGCAGGGGGATTTCTGCAGAAGAGATTACTGCAGATTCAGCTGTAATTAAACTGCTCACAGCTGCTGTTTCTCTGTCACCTTTGGAAGTGGAAGATGCTTTAACTAACAGCAAAGTCAAAGGAAAACTTCAGATATAACCGAAGATCTCCAGTTGCTTAGTGTGACCTAGGAGAAAACCATTTTATTTTACCTTGTCATGTTACAGGCGTCCATGATCAGAACTGAATAAACTGCTCTGCTTTGGGAAGACTTTGGAGTTGACTTCCTTGAACATGTGGAAAAACCCCCTTCATTTCATATATGTATCTTGGTGGTTTATTCCCCTTCCCAGTGCAAAGGGAGAGGGAAGATTAAAAAGAAAAGGAAAAGTTTCAGGAGTTTTCAGAGTTTCTTTTACTTTCTCGCTTTCTATTTAAAAAGCGTGCTTGTGAAAGAGAGAGGAAGAAAACAGAGAATGAGAAGGAGGAAAATTTGGGGAATTTTCCCATTCTTCCTATTGGGAAGAATATTTTCCCTATATTTACCTATATTTTCCCTGCTGCTTTCCAGCAGAAGGAAAGAGAAGGGAGGGAAGGAAAACAACTAAGTGACAAAGGTGATGGCAAAGAATCCAAACATTACAGGGTTTGCTTTTAATAAGGAAACTATATTTGCGCTTGCATTTTTGGTCAACATTTCCTATGGGAAGAATACTTTTAAAACCAGCTCTGCTTGTTATGCATCGTTCTTTGCCTATATGGCACTCTACATGTCTGCAAGAAGATAAAATCATTCTGAAGTGTTTGCCTCAGTGCGGGCAGGTGTGGCAAGAAGTTTGGCTTTAAGATAGGTTAGTGGAAATGGATGCTATTCTTGTTAACACCAGATAGGTCTCTCTTTGAGGTAAGAAGATAGGCAGAGCCCTGTAATGCTGCAAAAACTATTTGGGAACATACAGGCAACGGGTGAAGTGAAACTGAGGTTAACTCGGGGAAGCTCAAATTGAATTTCCAAGGTAGGACTCCAAAAGCATATCTGAGGAATAGAATAAACCTGCATATGTGAAAAAAAGAATACAAGGAGTGTGGGTTTGCAGGCAGGAAATAAAAAGCAAATCGATAGCCATGCCATAAAGGCTGGGGGTATAAAGGACAAGCTAGAACAGAAGGGAAGAAAGCACAGAGTATGACAGACCATTATCTTTAAAGGCAAAGCTGCAGAATGTGAGAAGCAACTAGCTTTTGTGTCTTTTAAGGAAGCATTAGATCTAGGAAGATAAAACAATAACCCAAGGGAAAGTGGGCTCCTCAGGCTGCAAGCACCATTTCAAACCACCAGTGAAGTAAGCCCCTCAGCACTCTTCCAGTTACAAACGAGTAAGGGTAGAGTTCAGATGCAAACTCCCAAATTGCTCTATGGTAAATGACACCAGTATAAAATACATTTATGATATGAATATATCTTAAAGGCAGTCACAAAAACTGCATTGCTAAATGGCTACTCTCCTCTCATAAATGTTTTGCTTTTCTCTGTCCTATTTTTTCTTATAAACTTCCAAATGTGACAACTGGCATTTTCTTAATTGGAGATATCAGGTCTGAACATGATGCTTGTAGGTTATTAACTTTCTATCAGACTATTCTTCAAATGCTGTGCTGATAAGGTGTTTCAGATGATGACTATAGATCTCAGCTAAGCTCAGCTACCACAGTTTGACAAGATAAATCATTAGGAGCACATTACACATTATTCTTCCATTTCATCTTGTTTTCAGTCAGAAGGCTAAGACAGGGAAAATACTGTGCATGTGACACAATTTTGTGGCCCACCTTTTGTTAAAATCTAGGCTGGGACTAAAGCAGCGATCAACACCTCCTGCTTATAAAGCATTTATTTTCAGTAAATCCTCAGCCGCTGAAAGAGCACCTCCCCATTCCGATGTCCATCCTGCTTTCCTCTTAACACCTGGATCATGTCACATCATGAGGTGGCATGTGCCTGCTGAGCACTCACTGGGGACTCTGTCAGAGGATTACAAACCTGCTCCAGTGATTTTAGAGTAAGTGCCCTTGAGAGCTCTTTGAACCATCCCGCTAAATCCAAGACAGCTGTTCCATTGTAAAAGTCAGCTTAACATATGGTTTATAGTGATCACACATTTATATTATATACAGTATAAAATAAACAAAAGGTGCTTGAAGTCTGTGAAGAGAGCAAATTGCTATAAGAAGAAATAGAATACAGTGATTATATACAATCTGTACTAGACTAGCAAGAACCCTTACCAGTAAAAGGAGAGGAACTGTGAAAGGGAGGACTTTACCAGGACAGCTGTCTACTTGGTAGGTAATACCAACAGATATTTGATGAATTAAATCTCTCTAGGAGCCTCTGGTGATGCCAGTAACATTATTTCGCACTTGGCGTGCTGTTTCCATGTTGGGGCAGCTTGGTGCGAGACTCTGAAAATTGACTGTGTAAGATTTGTTGTGCACAGGTATGAGTTTGTGAATTACATAAATTATTAATCCTGGAAGGGTATTGAAGGAGTCCTTTTAGCCATCTCTTTTCTCTGGGGAAGGATAAACTTATGTCCTTGGCACTGCTTGTAGCCTTGTTAAAAGTGCCAAATATTCCTAAGATCTATGTTTCCACATATCACTACCTTTAGGTTTTTTATTCATATATAGATTATTTACCTCCTGTGGCAAAAAACTTCCTGTTCTACACCTGGTGCTAAAGCAAACCATTGATTGCAGTCCTCTTTATGAAAACTTGTTTTATATTGGAAGACACCTGGTGGACATTGAAAACATTTGACCTGTGTTTCTCTTTTAATAGTATTTTTATTAATGAGGAGTATCTTGACATGTCCTTCTTCAAGTCTCTCTATTCTAGATGGAAGAAACAAAATTATTGGCAACCATTTCTCATCAGTCTGTTTTCTAAAGCTCTCAGAAATAGTGTTACTCTCTTCTGGGATTTTCCCATTATTTTTACATTTTTGTACTCCAGACAGGTTCTCATCAGTGCTGTGCAGGGCAGAAAAATTGCATTCTTTGCCACTTATGAAACCTCTGTTTGTACATCCCACAACTGCATTAAAAGTTTCTTGCAGCAGCATGTTTTTGACTCATATGCAGCTTCTCATCTGCTATAACCTTCAGATTTTTTTTTGCTTTTTCTGTAATGTCCTTCCTTTGTTGCCAGAGGCAGTGATCGCTATCAGAGATACAGCCTAGAGTTACCAACAAGTGGTCTGTTCACAAGCTGCTCCTTAGTCTACACGGCTGTATAACCTGGTGTAATCTCCAGTCAGGATCTTAAAAGGCAAAGCTATAACAAAGTCCCTAGACTGGGAATGGGGATTCATGCCACAGGAAACTCTAGAAACTACAAAGCAGCAAAGAGAGAGAAATAATTCTGGAGTCAATTTTAAAAATATAAGGCTCACCAAGTCTTCTAATCGTACTTCTAATAGGAGAAAACAAGTTATATTTAGGCCACATATGGTCAAAAGTGGCAGCAATGATTTTGGAGACTGGATTTTGGAGCTGTTAACAACATTTCAATCATCTGTAAATTACTTGAGAAATACAAGTCATCAGTTCAAGAGTAGTAGGTACTGGCAGTGTTCTTGGCTTATTTCTGCACTATTTTGGGGTAGGTGTGGAGAAGAGGGGTTATCACACGCAGAGCCAATGCTAATACACCATCTCCCCTATGGAGTTCTATATATTTCTCCCTGATGATCTTGCATGAGCCTCAAATGTACTCCAGAAAATTACAACTGCAACTCATCAGTTTAACTTGGTTTCCTGCCATGACAAGGAACTGAACAGTCATAACCAAAGGAAGAAATTTTTGAGTTATTTTGAGACGAGAACAAGACAATGTGGCTTTTTTAATGAGAAAGGCATCTTCTAGTGAAGGAAACAGACTTTTGTGACAGAGCTGTGTAACTGTTGTTTCTTCTGCAGAGAGTTTCAGGCTGCATTTCTATTTAATTGGCATCAAGCCTAGCATCAAGCCCACTTTCAGAGTTACGCTTTCCTCTGAGCTTTAATTCGCACTTAAAACTACACTCCACTGACTGAACACTGCCTTACTATTACTATTTTCTCATCTACAACTTTTCCTTTTAGAAAGAAACTCTGCCCTCACCAAAGCTGTTCCTCTCCTGGTCCCTCAACATTTTTTTCTCTGCTTCACTGCCACCACTGTAGCTGAAGGGATAAACCCAGACAGCAAGCAATCAAACAATTGGCAGTGAAGGTAAAGATGGTGCAAGCCTAATGGAGAAATTCACTGGGAACAAACAAAATCATACAAAACTAAGCAGTGATTAGTGTGGTCCTTTTTAACATCACCTGACCACTCTTGTCCAGAGAGCAGTGGGTACATGGGGTGCCAAGGGGTACATGGGTACCAAGCTTCAGGCTGTGTGTGCATTCAGCTCTCTGTTCCAGCTGTCACAGGGTTTTTTTTCTGATCGCTTTTATAATTTTTACAGTTTTCCCTTTGAGACTCGCAGTGCTTACCTCAGCATCTGCTTTTCCTCTGCCAACTTTTATATTCCTCTTTTTCTCTTCTTCTGTCTTGTCTAAGGAATGGTAACTCACACTGTGGCAGGTACTCTTTGTTGTCCTTTTGAGGGCGAGGTTAAGAATAGTTATATATCTGTTGTTGGATAATAACTGGGTTTCTCACACCAGCTACAAGCTGTTAGCCTACACCATCACTCTCTTGACTATTTGTCGTCCTTCATCTTGCCTCTTGATTGCTCTTCAGCTGAGCAGCATTTCCTAGGTTATCATGAAGTAAGTCTGGGGTACAACTAGCTAGAATCTTTCAAAGGGAACAACTATTTTAATTCAAATTAATCGCAGTAAACATATGCAGAGAACGACATACATCCCAAGGCCTGGGAGGTATTGTTTTTCCAAACCATGGCTGCACAAGATAATGCGTGTTAAACAGAACCTGGCCTTAGCTTGAAGTGAAGTCACAGACCTGCGATCTGCCTCTCTGGGTACCTGAGTAAGTCCAAGCTATGGTTACTTTGGGAAAGTATTTCTCTATTTTCTTTCTTCTTTTTCTGTGGGGAAAAAACCACACACAACTGCAAACAGAAAATCCCTCACTCCTTATATGAGGTAAGAGAGATTTGAAATCTCAGTTCTTAATGACTTTCCTCCATGTGTGTACCGAGTTCTCCTTGGGGAACTTGCTCTGTCAAGGATTCAGAGGACAATGTTGCTAGCTGTCAGGGGTCTCACAAAGTAAAGCCCAGCTAAAAGAAGAGGGGTAATACGGGAGCTGTTCTGCTAGGGAAAGGGCATGATGGAAAACCTATTGCTGTAAGGCTGTCATCAAGTTAAGCCTCCCATAAAGGATGATTACAGGGTGCTACTCGCTTTTCTTGCCTCTTTTGTCAGAATCCTGTGGCATCTGCAGAGAGGCAGGCAAAAAAGCCTCCCCACACCATTTTGAGCATGCTCCCCGGACCTGACACACAGCACTGGGCTCTGCCCTGAGCAGTCGGAGCTGGAGTATTGCTGTTAGATGAAAGGAGTTTGCTAACACCTTCAGAGGAACTAAAATTTCAAGTCCAAGGTCAGGTCTTTTATTTATTTTTATTCCTGAGAAATACATATATGTGTCTTTATATATACGTATAAGGAGGGTGCTAATGTGTATGAAGGAGGAGGGGGAGGGGAGAGAATGAAAATTATCCTATTTATTGGTTTTATTCTATTTCCTACAACAGAAACTGCTCCTTTCTCCTCTCCTTGCTGCAGCTATGTGGCCATTACAGTGTCTACAGTAATAATGTGACAGTGTTACTGACAAATGTAAAGCTCAGTTGTTGTAAACAATGATTAAAGGATTGTTGCACAGAAACAGGTGATTTTGTGCAGAGCTAGTTGAAATGAATGTACATTTTTCCCAGCCATGTGCTAGCAAAATAAGCACACATGTTTAGGAGCCATTTTCAATTAACATTAGTTTGCTTTTATGTCTGCGCATTTCACACTCCATTAAATATCAGTACCTTGTATGGAATCTGTCAACATAAAAGCTCCTCTTTTTCCCTGTATACAATGAAAAGCTAACAAGGATGCATTATAGAGTTAAATAAATAAATCGGTTTTCTTAAAAAAATGTTGACTCTAGAGACAATATTTCTAATTGAGAAACTGGCATCTTAGTGAAAAAGTTACTGATGGTAATGAAAAACAGAGTAAGACAGACAGCTTTATGAAATGGGTATCTAAGAACCTGAAATAACTCACTGAAACAACCCCCTCCAAATGGAAGAGGTAGTCTAGGTGCAGCTTAAGGTGGGTGTGATCATGAGTGAGTGGTAGGTGGTCAGGAGGTACAAAACTCATGGTTTCTCAAGAACAGGATCTGTCAGAGCACAACAAATAGGACAGCAGCTGTGCTAGCAATGAGATGCTTGGCTGGACCTCCTGGTGAGGCGTGCAGCGCGGTTACATATATAGCATTTGGGTGTCTAACATGAGCCCAGTCCTAAGCTACCTTTGTGTTCCATCCTTGTAGTCAGTATGATCTGAAAAGCTAGTCATCTCTCCCTAACACACACCCACGTTTGGTCGGCTGAATTTCCTTGTAGACTCCATTGACTATAGTGACCAGGGACTTGAAGAAATAGCCCACGTGTAGGTCAACTGCCAGTAAGGATATCTTAGCTTATCTCCAGCTGCGGATCTGGTGTCATATCCGCCAGTCCTGTGTGGTTACCTTGGATATACCAGATCATTTAAAGTGAGAATAAATGATTGTGTTGAGGCAATTAATTGAAGTCCTAATGACAACAACAGCAGTTCAGTGCCATTTACTTCTGCCCATACCAGATTTTCATGTTATCCTCGTTTTTTTAGTGCCTCATGAACTTTAGCATAAATATTTTCAGATTCCCCCCCTGCCCTGGTTTCAGCCAGGGTAGAGTTAATTTTCTCCATAGCAGCTAGCTTGAAGCTGTGTTTTGGATTTGGGGTGAGAAATGTTGATAAGGTGCTGATGTTTTGAGCTGCTGCTAAGTAGTCAAGGACAGTCTGGCTTCTCGTGCTGGCCTGCTGGCAAGAAGGCTGGGGGTGCACGGGAAGCTGGGAGGGGACACAGCCAGGACAGCTGACCCAGGCTGGCCAAAAGGATATTCCATACCATATGATGTCATACTCAGTATACAAAATTGGGATGAAGAAGAAGGAAGGGGTGGGGGGACATTCGGAGTGATGGCATCTGTCTTCCCAAGAAACCATTAAGTGTGATGCAGCCCTGCTTCCCTGGAGATGGCTGAACTCCCTGCCTGCCCATGGGGAGTAGTGAATGAATTCCTTGTTTTGCCCTGCTTGTGTGCGCGGCTTTTGCTTTCCTTATTAGACTGTCTTTATCTCAAACCATGAGTTTTCTCACTTTTCGATTCTCTCCCCCCCGCCACCATTGCCGATTCCCTTCCCTGTCCCACCGTGGGGGAGCGAGCGAGTGGCTGCGTGGTGCTTAGTTGCCGGCTGGGGCTAAACCACGACTCCCCCTTTTGAGGCAGGGAAAGTCTTCTGTGCTCAATTCACCAGCTCTTGAGATGTGGAAACTACATCTAGAACTACCCTGTTGGAGTATAATGGCACTGCATGATGACACTCACCTAGCTGAATTGCATCTAGATCACTTTGGAATGCGGTCACCAGTGAGTTACTCTGCTCTACTAACAATGGTCTTTGCTCTGTTTTTCCATCTTTTACCGTCGATTCATGTGTTTGAATCTGATTCATCTGATAAGGACTGTGAAACCCATACGGGAAGAGGCACATTGAGAGGTTCACACTGATAGTTCATCTCATGGAGGCAGTGGCTGAGATGTTTGCAGTGGCTGAGATGTTTTCAGTGTCTGTTCCAAAACGCCAGTATCTTCACTCACTTGGTGACCTTGATGATCCTCCTCCTTCATCTTCATCCTCCATATCATATACACACTCCTTGCCTACTTCAGTTGTACAAATTTAGGACCCTGCACACATGCACTATCTGTTGTACTTACCAGGAATGTATCTTGTGTAGATAACTGCTCAGTTTGACTGCATACACTTAAATCCTTAAATCAAACAGGGAAATTGCTCTTGCTTGCTATATTGGGTTTGCGTGGTAAGATTTTGGTAGTGGCGGGGCTGCAGGGGTGGCTTCTGTGAGAA
>NW_010518166.1:0-1508 GCF_000687285.1 Phaethon lepturus | reverse complement strand
GGAGCCAGCAATGGCGCTCACAGCCCACAAGCCAACCGTGTCCTGGGCTGCCCCCAAAGCCGCGTGGCCAGCAGGGTGAGGGAGGGGGTGGTAGCAGAGGTAGTAGCTCTGTGCAGTGTGTGCTACTCGAAGCAGCTGACAGATCTAATAATACCGGTGTGGACACCTGATCACCCACCAGACGGAAAAGATGACTGAATGTTGTAATCTTTCTGCCACGGCTAGGGACAAGGGATTCTCTTCACAGCAACAAGTAGCTTGATGTGAGAAAGCCAGTGACAGCTTCACAGCCTTGGCCCCAGAACGTCTCCGGTAAGCAGGCAGGGCGTGGGGTGGGGCGCAGTCTGCGGGAAGATGCTTTCCACAGGCTGGGCAGCGCCGCGCAAAGCAACGCAATAGAGAAGGGTCTTGCTCCGTCACTGCGGAAGCAGGAAGCCAGCCCCGGTATGAAAAGTTTTGGCAGGGAAACAAGCCATTTCTTTTGAAACGGGGACACTGGGATTAAATAGTGATCCGTGAATCTCTGATGTGCCTGACTCTGGCTACCCAGATAAATTACTGTAAAAGAGTTTGTAGGTGCCACAGAAGGTAAGAAACCTTTGCTGCTTCCCATGCAGCTCCGGCACGGTATCACAAAAGACATTTTCTGCTGCAAACCGACCAGGCTTCACACAGGACTCTGCTGCCAGTCTCCTACACTTCTCTCTTCACCGGCTGCAGCTCACCCTCAAAGCAGGCCACCCTCGATGAGCAGAGCTGGTCCTGGCGGTACCATCTCCCTCGTGCAGAGGACATAACGGTGCTCACAGTGCTTTAACCAAAACATCTAGAAAAACAAGATTCTCCTTTGGGAGTCCTCCAGCTGCAGAAGATGATCCATCGAAACACATCCTCCCATCTAACAGGGTCTAGCTGCTCGCACAGCAGTCCCAGTGAGATCTGACGGGTTTTATAAGCTGAGACAGTAATTCAAAGCATGTTGCTGCCACAGTGGCCAGAGAAACCGAACCGGCTCAAGGAATTCATCATCTACGTGCAAACAGATGTACTAAAATATTCCATCTCGGCACTTCTGGACCTGTCGCAGCAAGAAACCCACCAGGTTTTTCTCACTGACAGAGCCTTTGTGAGAGTGCAGTAGCGCAGCTCTGCTTCACGCCATGTCCTGACCCACGCATGGAGTGGGCTGTGTGTACCAGGGCCAGCTGTGCAAGGGACCCTTTCTGCAGCTTAGCCTGGGTGCAATCAGCATGATCACCCGGTGTTCGCTAATGCCTCTTTCTGTTCATTATGTAACATACTCCAGGATTTGGCTACACTTATGCCGAATGGGCTCACCCACCACATTTTATGAAGGTCTCATCTTCATTAAAAATCAAGTATCCTCCATTTGAGGGCAGGGATGAAGGCATCAGCAGCAGGGCTGAAGAGCCAGGTAATTACAAAAACTGATTTCATACACTCACAGAAGGGTTTAGGTGGGAAGGGACCATTAGAGGCCATCTAGT
>NW_010518165.1:0-15046 GCF_000687285.1 Phaethon lepturus | reverse complement strand
ATATTAACTTCCAGTTAAATAGTCACAGAGCTTATTAGAACACAGACTTTATAGAAATGTGGTTGATCAGAAAAGATTTTTTTTCTGCATGAGATACTTTCTTCCAATAATTTATTATACCTGTCCTTAAATTTTCAATTCTTCTATTCCAAACCATTTTTTATATTTTTCTTTAAAGACATAACATATTTTTGACGCAATAATTCCTCAAGATATATTTGGTTATCTCTGTACCAGGAAAAAAAGATGACAGTTTTACCAGTTGGCACTTTTTCAGTTTATCAAATACTGATACTTTTGCAAACAATTTCCATGCTTGTTGAGTTGTTGGATAATCTTTATAATATATGTGTTCAGCTGTGTTGGCACTTCAACAGATGAAGTAACTCGTCATTATGCAATGAATGTTGTCCCCTAATTTAAGAATAAATGTATTATTAATATGTATGAGTCTGTGCTCCCATGTATACATGATCTGTGGAATAATAAGACATTCTGCTTATTTAAAATGCTCATTTTGAAACTATTTCAGATACAAGTTTCACACTCCTAGCCCTGAAGTTTAATTTAACCACTTTTTGTGGTTACACAGTGGCATTTTCTTTCTTCTTCAAGTCGGTCACAAACAGGTACCAGGCATCAATTTGAACTAGATTTTCATCGCCTGAGCCACTGCATTATCCATATCCTGACATCCACAGGAGGGCAGCATGGTTAAATTAAGGAAGAAGATGGGAATATGATTATAATGCAGCTAAATGAATCTCACTTCTGATTGTTTATACTGTTTTGTGAAAGCTTTTATAATTCAGAAGAGTGTATATTTTCCTAGCCTATACAGATAAACCAACTGTATGTTAATTTTAGAAGTTTCCAAGTGTAGCTTCTTAGTAGCTATAAAAGGAAGTTTTTCTCTGTATAGATAAGTTCTATTTTAGAAGAAGGTTTTAAAATGTTTAATGTGGGGGTTATTAAAGCCTAGCTGGAAATTTAGCTCTGTAAATTCCAATGAAATCTGTTATAGTATTTTTGTAAATCAAATATTTGGAGAGTGGACGTAGCTATTCCAGTAAGTTTAAGGGACACTGGAACTACTCTGCTCTCTAACTCCTAACTGAGTTATACCATGAGATTAGTCTTTTTATATAGGTATGTCTAAATATATATATACACGCACGTAAAGCTCTGTCTGGGGAAAGATTGAGAAAAATATCAATCTCAGATTTGAACAATAATCAATGAATGATACTAAAAAAAAAATTATAATTTTTGTTCTGCTTAAATTGATCACCAGAACACTTGCAGAAGGCATTTTACGCTTTATGTATACAAATAAATGCTATTTTTTAAAAAGTATTTCTCACACTTCAAGTGAGGAAAAACACTCAAACCTCCCCTCACGTCCAGTTCATCAGTGTTACAACTTATATATTCTCTTAGATTTTATGTTTTTAGATTTTTTAATTTTATTTTTATGTAATAGTTTTACAGTTGAATATCACTTTAATGTTGCTACTTTGGGGAGACAGTTGCTTGTCAGAGCGATCCTGTGCAGCAGGAATGGCCTGACCCCAGTAGGTGGCTCTGATGCTCCCTCACAGGTAGTAAATTCTGTATTCCTGAAGTCCTACTTCTGCAGTTCCAAATGTGAACCAGCTCTGGTTTAATAAATCTCGTGCAGGCACAGTGCATTTGAATGTTTTTATTTTCTATGTATTTGTTATGGTGAAGAATTTTTGACAAAGAGCAAATCCATGCTGTTATTATAGGCTTATATCTGTCTTGTGTATCACTTTTTTGTTTTTGCGTAAACACCCAAAACAAAGCCATTTTCAAGATATTTGTAGCTTATTAACATTTATTTAGTGGGGTTTTTTCCTAATTACTTTAATCCATTTTAAAAATCCTGAATTCCATGAAGGGATACTAATGTAAGTTTCTGAAAAGGGATCTATTTCTCATTGATGCAATTCTGTTGTTTCCTAGCATAACTCCTGTGGAATTCAGATTTAGATTGTTTCTTTCTCTGTGGCATTTCCAGGAATAAACAACTGATCATGTTAATATTTCTAATGTAAATTATTGCACACTGGAAGCTGTCTCTTCCAGTGCCACAAGACAATCACTAGTAGGTGGCAGTTTCAGAGCGAACCAAGAGCTGCTTGTAGGCACAGGTAGTTGAGATGTGGAACTGTGCGGCGAGGTGTAGATTTTGAAAGTTTAAAAGTGTTGAGAAAACCATTATGGAACCTCATTGAAACAAAAATCCATTAACAAGTAGTAAATACAGAGACACCACTTCTAGATAGAGAAACTCCTAGAGCCAGGAGAAAATTCTGGGGATGTATAACTGCATCGTTCCATCCAGTTGCTGCTTCCCTCCGCATCCTGTTGGGAACAAGGCGTATGCCTCAGTGTGCTTTTGGGTGGCCACTTCTGCGTTCTTTCATAGAGAAAGTTCCTTCAAAAGAGCTGAAGTGACATGGAATCAGAACTCTCTTTGTTTCTTTGGCATCTTTATAATTCTACATGTACTCTGTATAGGAAAGTTTCTTAAAATGGGTATTTTAAGAGAACTGATTGGCTGGGTCATACTATGAAAGCTATTTTGTCCTTCTTCTTACTCCTCTATTGTCATCAAAAGGTGGCTAGGAGTATAAAAGTACTTTTTTGACTGTAAGTTCTGATTAAATGATCACTTACAGTTACCGTTCTGCACTGGTAGGTTTTCCAAGGCAGAATGTCTTTATCAGAATGTTAGATTAGCCTTATTGCCTTGGTCCAAAGGTTCATCTAACCCCATGTCATGTCTCCCACTGTGGCCAGCAGCAGGTGACTGGGAAAGTTTATAAGTTTCAGACTCCACCTGACTGCAGAGCAAGGGCTTTCTGAGTCCGATATGGTTCTTTGCATATACTAACGTTCAGTGCAGTTGAATTTCACAAACCTGTCCAGGAATGACTAAAATGCACAATGAAATGTAGGAAAAAAAGCCATAACAGTTTCATTGCTGTGTGAGAATGGAAATTAGTGTCTGGCACTGTTCCTACATTCCTCAAAGGTGCTAGAGATGCAACGGAGACAGTCTGCACCACTGATGCAGGCAGCTTCGTGTGTTTTTCTGCCGTTGGACGTTGGATAGAAAGAGAAATGGTATTCGTTGGTTGCAAAGTATACATGAAGTCTGGTAGATCAAAGGGGAGTTTTCCAATGTATGAAAGCATAAAGTGTCAAAATTCTAATCCAGAATAAAATCACATAGAATAAATTAGCAATAAAAAACTTTTTATTTCTGCAACATGGGAGAGACTGCTATTTCAAAGATTGTACATGAGTTCCAAGAAGATAACTGCATTTTCCCCACTGTTGCTTAAATTGTACCCTAGCACTTTCCATTCTGCACTGCTCTGTAGTTGCACAATTAAAAAGAACTTTGTTCTAACAAGTGTGCCAAGCATTTTGAAATCTTTACAGTCAACATAGTCTCTGTTCATTATGAGCTAAGTTTAGTCATTTCATCCACAGAAGCTTTACCTCATAGATCTGACTGAACTAATATATATTATTCTGAATTGTGCTTTAGAATGAGTACTTTTGTCAGACTGCAAACAAGCATTCGCAAGTATGTCCAAAGACCTTATTTCTGATAGCCACAGATGCATTTGCACATACACGTTCCAGTGTGTATGCCACGTTATCTCCTCTTCATGATGCCTAGATGCAGAAAGCCTCCTTCCTTTCATCTATTTTTAGGTGACTAACTGCAATGCCTAAGTTTGGAGTCCTGGCACTGTAGGGATCTGGTATAGCCAAGGACAATTCCAAAGAATAATTTGCAAAGCTCTGAAGATAAGTATGTCCTGAGTAGTTTACACTGGATCCATATAAAGTACAATGGAAACATGATCACTGAAAGTGGCACAGAGGAGTTGCAAAGACAAACATCTTTAATTTGCTGTTCCCCTTTCTTTTGTATTTTTTAATTCATGGATGATTTGCATGTTCTGACTCAAGTTGTAAAAAGGCTGAACAGCTGTACAGGTTTCTGAAATACATTTTCCAATGTCTGGAAGATAAGGGCTGGTGGCATATGAGAAAAGCTGAGGCTTTCCTGAATGTTTCTTCTGCTGCGTTGGGACCTCAGGTTCTGGACAGTTCTCACTCTTCTCCACGTTAGTTTCCTTCCCACAGAAGCTAATGTAATGATGCTAACCTCCCTCACTGGATGTGTTGTGAGGCAGTAGTTACCTGAAGTTTATAAAGCACTACTCGAATGTCATGCAATGTTCCTATTAAGAAAATAATGAGAGATAAATTAGGACTTGTTAAAAACTGATTTGTTTAAAAACTTCAGTGATATTTTAAAATAGTCCTTTTAATTTAATTATTTTAGGGATTTTTTTAAAAATCCCAACTGTCAAGAATTTTAACAAGTAGTTTTAAAATATCATAACACCCTGAATACATACCTTCTGTGTGCACAAATTGAAGGAAAGCGCTAAACTAACTCTTTATCATAATTTCTGTGCTGAATGTCAAATCACAAACAGGTTACCAGGTGTAAAATATTTCCTCATGCCTTTGATAGATAGGACCTCTTTATATTAATCCATAATAACTTTAAAATACCTACTAGTGTTAGTATATAGATAGATATAACCAAATGTTATGAAAATACTTAGAACTGACAATCTTTAGGATGGAAATATATGCATTTTGTTCTGTTTATATATGTTATTACAAAAAAAACCACAAAAGCAGCTCTGCTGAGGTCTGTATTCTTTACAAAATTAAAGTTATATCAATTCAAAAGTAGCTTTCTAGGCGGTGAAAAGAAATATATAACCAGCCAGAGATAACCAAAGCCAAGTATTGCTCCTCAAAGGGTTCCCTGCTCTTAGTAGCCACAGCCACTCTTCCCAGAAGTGGGCTCTTTTCAACACTGGGACTCCAGAACTGGAGTTTGCTTCAGTTGGCAGCTTAGGTCATTGATTTGTTTTATACCAGTGTGACACTGAGCGGGGTGTTTTGACTGATTCCATCAGTGGCAGTGTATGATCTACAAACAGAAGTAGATTTTCCATGTTAGCGGGTCCTTGGCCATTTAGGCTTTCTAGATCACAAATAATATCACTGCCTGTTTGGTAGAAGAGTCACTGGTTTTTGTAATTGCAGTGACATGTGCTTCCAGTGAGATGGAGAGGTGTCTAGGCTGGATGCCCAGATGCTTCTGAATGCTCAGGATGCTTCTGAGATGATTTAAGGTCTGGTAATATAAAGAATTGTTTCCACTGCCAAACTGCATGTTCAAGGGAGAGCAATGCAATTGAAACCTTTTCTACTACATCAACATTAGCCTTTAAATTCAGATTTTCACTTTTAAAACCAATTTCTTAGTTGTTCTTGTTTACCGTTCTTTGTTTCACGTCACAGAGCAGCTTGTGTTTACACTTTGCGTTCACGATCCTTTTAGATGAAATTAAATGAAGAGATGAGCTCCAAGGGTGCACCCATGTATGCTGCAGCCACTGGTACCTCACCAGTCCATGGGTTCAGACCAGAGCTAGTGCAAAGTAAACTGCATCAAAAAGCACAGAGTGGGTGTCTCTGGCTCAGCACCAGCTTTTTCGCAGTTGTGCTGCATTCCCTGTTTACATTACAATTAGATTACATTAGAATCGGAGCACTTCCTACATTTCTGTTGCTTCTGAAGGATTTCATTCCTTTGTTGCCTGTAATTCTCTCAAGGCTAAAGGATGTTTTTCTGGCTTGACAAACAGTCCCACTTTACATACCAAATAGGTTTCATGATATGACATAAATTGGATTAATAATTGTCAAGTTGCCATTGCAGTTACTTCACGTGTTCCATAAGTACTGGCATGCATATTCACAAATGTTGAAGCGCTCTGGAGTGCAGTAAGATCTCGCTGTTAAAGAATCTGAGGATATCTGATCTTCCAGCATACCAATAACCATTTACACTGTAAGTGAAAAGTTGTTCGGGGGGAAAAAAACCCACACGTTATCCTGTTCATATTAGAGTATCTTGCTCATTGGAATAAATGGAACTGTTTTCTGTGGCTGTGGCATTTGTATTACTTTATATTCTTCAACATTTCTTTATCCCTAGCAGGCATAATTACAGTAGAAGTTTAGGCTGATTTTTTTCATTCCATCTGTTGAAGGCTTATTTAGTTCTCTTTCTCAAGAGCACAGAAAGTACTAAAATGAATCCGAGAATGTTTACAGCTAGGTTTTCTTATGACCCAGGTCATATTGTTGTCTTGAATCAGTTTTCTCTCTCCTCCTCAACTGAAGACAAAAAAATGGCTTAATCTTGCGGGGTTAAATAAAAGAAGGAATGCAGTGCAAGGAAGATTCCTTTTATGCAAGCGCGCAGGGATGACTGAAAGTGCCTGTGGGCATTTGGTCCCCATTGGCTCTCACAGCGAATGCGATGATGCCCACAGATAGCCTGTATTGTTGTCAGTTAAATGGGATCATGAGTGTCTGAAAGGTGTTTGAGAATGAACTGAAAATCATTTTCACAAGTGGATGATTACTTCTGCCACATGTTAACCGAACTCTATCAGAGTGGCCCAGATTTTTGAGACTGCATTAATTGCTCTTTCAACCTTGACTGAGGTTTCTCTTTTAAAAAGGCCTTTGCTGGACTAAACTGCTACACGTATTGATTTTTCTTTCTATATTTTTTTTCATTGTTTGTGATAAATGAAGCCTTTTACAAGTAGATAATTTATCATTCAAGATGTAGATAGATTGCTTCATTCCTTAGAATAAAAAGGCTGGTCTAAAAATGATCTCTCTATAAGTAATAAGTCCTTTCTCATTTCTCCAGCAGTGAATAGCTCCGGTATTCCACACTCAATTATGTTTTTCAGCTATTCATTAGTGCTGATTTTTTCATCAAAAAGTAGAACCCTGCACTCTCGCAGCGTGGACAGATAAGCTGCCATCTTCTTTCTTGTGTATGCCATCACATAACTGAAACTCTACTATAATATTTAGCAATATGGTTTTGCATTTTTGTAACACAAGGAAATGCACTTCGAAAAATTTTCCACCTTTATATATTTAAAATACAGGGATGCTCAGACTTTTTAAAGAAAATGGTTGTTCACTTTGTTTGTTCTAGAGGAGAAAATGATATTGAGACAAGATGGTATGTAAAACATTTTTATCCAGGTGTTTCTGTGTTTTGTAGGGGAAACATAATTGCTTATATCTTTATTTGTTTTCCAGGAAAATGAACTTTAAATATTAAATGTTTATTTTTCTACCATATTGAAGCATGGTGAGGTATAATCAGGTAAATCTGTGACTTCATACAAATCCAATTTTTACTTTTTCATTTGGGAGTGAGTGAAGAGACAGAAAGCTGTATTAAATAATGTTCAAGAAAAGAGGATTGTAGAATTGTTTTTAAGAGCAAAAGTCTCAGAAAGTGACTGCATGGTTTGTACATTTGGTTGCATTTTCATGTTACTACAAAACTGTGTTAGAAGATCTTTACATTGGGGTGTCATTTAATGACTCAACGTGTTTGATCAAGGTCCTTTTTTCTGTGCACTGTATAAAAGCAGGTGTTTTAGCCTTAAGTTACTGGAAATTACATAATATAAAAAGACTGAAGAAGGCAACCAAGCATATACTTACTAACTATAAATATGCTTTCTGATGTGCACCTGTACAGATATAGGTGTCATGTACACATATCTTATTTATTATATTAATATATTTTTACAGAATAAAAGTCTGCCATCTGTTTCTATGTACATCAGAAAACCAATCTTTCTTGTCAGTCTACTCATTAAACACTCTCAAAACATGGTCTTAAAGAGAAGTAAAAACTCCTCTATTTAGTAATAAGCAATTACTATTTCAGTGCTCAGATACAGGGGAACTATTTCAGTATCTTCCTTCTCAGTGTATGGCTGAACTGTAGTAATTCAAGATTTTCGATTATCCCAACTCTGGAACCCAAATTAAAGTGAGAAAAAATGTAGCACAGTGTGGTTAATTTTTATAAATATGGAATTGGCTACTTCTGAATATCAGTTTCTTCTTCGTATTGCACAGAGTATTTTACCTAAAGAAAGGTACAGTGTTTGAAGGAGTGGCTGTTGTGCGTTTCTTGGTGTTTAAAATAGTCTGAACAATGAACGCTGTGCATCTTGTGCACATTTTTTTGGATGGAGAGAGTAAGCAAGGCTTGTAGGTGAATACAACTACAGATATGGGTGGAGAAATAGCAGGCTGCAGCTCTGTGAGTTGGTGACTATGAGGATCGGCTCTGGTTTGTGGTACTTTAGACATTTACCTGAGACCCGTGAAAAATGATGCCATTCCCCATCTTAAAAATAAAACATTCTTTCACTTAGCTCAAGGACTTAGTTCACTTCTGAATCTGTTAACCTATTAATTTTCTGCTCCAGTTGTGAAACCCAAGTGTTATTTAATTCTGGAAACTGGCTCTTGTAGACTTTTTCAGTTCTAGACATCAACTGCAGTTTCTACAAATCCTAGATATTACTGTCCAAATTCAATAAGGTTCTTAGGTACTTTGCTTCCAATTTTTTTTCAATGGAAAATAAATGGGAAAGAGAAGTTCAAACAGGATTCTAGGAGTTTAGGATGTTTGACTCCTTCTGAGTATAAACGTTAGACTCTTGAGTAAGAATTAATCTCCTCATCTTTCAGGAGCATGCGCACTTAAGATGAGCACAGGATAGATCCCTTGTAAATGACTGAAACTTTCTACATTAGAATAAACCTGTCACCATTAGAGATGGCATGGAAGAGGGATCAATAACATAAGATTATAAGTGTGTGTTTATAGTGATTTGTAAAACCAAGTAACATAAGTCTTTGCACTTCTATATTAAATCCTAGCTTTGTGTCATGAGTGCTATTTTCTTTGTTACCTAATCTTACCTAAGACCAGCGGATTTTAAAGTCAGCTAGTTAATGTTCCACTCCTTTGTTTCCCAAGAAAGCTCTTATTTAACACCTTAGTTGAAGTGATTTATAGGAGGAATAAAAAGTACACGTTGCTATTTGAGTTCTTTTTTTTGTATGCTTTCTTATTTTATAATTTTGAATTTACTGTAATTTGTGATAGTTCTGCCTGTACCGTAGGACCATATGTGCTATATTCTACATGATAAGTAAGTGAAGAAGCAACCAAACTTTTCTCTGATAGCAAATGTTCTCTTAAGATCTCTTATTTTAAAAGCACCTTTTTATACGAGGCTCAGTTAATAATGAAAAAGAATGAATTAAACCTGGTGTTTCTAAGGTTGGGTTACTCATTTTCTGCCATCTTTTTGTTAGAACATAAAGTCACTGCCACTGATGATACCAGGATTACTCGCCATTGATGATACTGGGGTTACTCTCAAGCAAGAAGAATCCTCTGTTAGTCTATGGCTCCTTTACAGTCATTTAAGACATGCCAAGAGAGTGGGAACATGGTCAGGATACCTTTGTACTGTAGCATTTGAGGACTGTATTCTCAGTTGGTCTTCAGAATCTGAGGCAGTTGTCCTCGCCTATAGGATATTCTGAGGGATGCCCTGGCAGAATCACCCGAAGAACAGGGCAGGCTCAGCACTGAGAGAGCCCAAAGCCCACCTGTGGACCTTTTTACTTTTCTCCCCCCTGATCATTAATCTTCAAGGCTGAGTGAAATTCATCATTCCCCCTGCACCTTGTGGCAATAGTAAAGAGTTTAATGGAGCAATAGCAACATGGTATGCTTTGGGAAAAGTAAACGCTCTGATTTAGAGGAATGTGCTTGGCTTTTTTGAAACATATATGAAAAGCAGCAGTTTGTATTTTGTGGGGAAATAGGTGCCTATCACTGTGCGAGGTGAATGCTTCTTTAGTTGTCATATGTTATAAACTTTTAAATAAACCCTAGTAGGCACTTTATTTGGTAACCTCTCTGACATAACCCTTACGCCTCTCCTTCCTTTTTTATTGAATTTATAGTATTCACAGAATTAAGACATTAAAAAGGGCGTGGCAGGATATAGGCTATTAAAAGAAAGCTGCATCAACTGGTAAACATGTACACAAAGCCACTTGTCCTCTCTAATACAAATAAAAAGCAGAGTAACCGAGTGCAGCAGAACTTCAATACACAGGTAGCAGTTGAAGAAGGGCAAGATACCTGTGTCACAGTAACAAGGGAGCCATTATGTGGTTTGACAAACCACCATGGCAAATAAGCTGAACATTCATGTTAGACAAAAATTTTTCTTTTGTAATACCTATAGCAGTAAAGAATGTGCTTGAGTATATGCCCAGGACAGGTAGGAAAAAGGTTTTTCTGGTTTTATATGATTTATTGATTGATTGCTTGTGCTTTTTGACTGAGTTCAGAACCACCAGTCAACACAGCCCAAAAAGACATCAAAAAGTAGAGGGCAACAGACTCTGTCCTCTTACCACAAAGGCACTGGTCCATCTACCAACCATCCAAACCAACCATCTCCGATCCTAGTCATTATAACATCTCTATAATATATGGGCCAGCATCCTCTGGAGAGTGCCCTGTGAAGCCAGCATTCGTTGATCTGAACAATTTGGATCTTTGTTCTGCCTTTGACCCACCTACTTGCACTAGATGCCGTTGAGATAAGCTGGCCAGACAGAAAGGACATGTCATAGGTAATATTTTGCTCATAGGTAATATTGGCAGGTTTTAAGCAGCAGATCCATACCGCTTGTAGGCTCTTGCTTACAGTCCCACAGCTCATCCTTTTCCTCTTGCTGTCTTTGTTATCAACAGTGCAATGTGACCACAGTGACAGAAAAAAGTGTTACTATAATGCCATAAAACTTGCTGCAACTTCTTGAGTAATGAGGGTACTTTGTCTACCACCAAACATTATCAACAGCTGTGGTTTTGTCATCTCACTCGTTGATACTCCTGATTACATCGTCTGATTCAAAGCCTGAAAATTGCCAAACTGACAAGGAGTTTTTTTGTAATCTAGGAGTCTTTAGAGTGAAGTGCTTCTGTTTGGGAAATTAGATTCTAGTTTACCGTGGAAAAAAAATTGATCTTGTGTGTCTGCTGGCATTTTGTTATTTGAGCATTGAACTGACACTTTGACTGACTTCTGCCAGACTAGAGAAACACCAGCAAATCTATGGAAACCAAATGGAAAAAAAAACTTTTGAGAGTTTAACTGTTCTAACATTCAGTATTGAATTGTGTAGTCAAAAGTGTTCTACTTTAAGCTATTTTTTCTGTTTTCAGACACAATTGGTGAAATATAAGTGATATGCAGGTTAGTGTTCTCAAACATGGTATCTTTTGTTTCTGCTTTTTGTCTTATTTTGAGTGAAAAGGAATATCTCTTTGAATTTTTATGGTCTGAATAAATAGAATTAAATAGAAAAATCACTTTTTAGTTGTGACAACACTGAAGAAGCAGCTCAGTAGGGAGAGCAAATGGATACACTCATTTATATTGGGGTCTCCTAATATCATGCTTCTCAATGGAAAAACAATGCCTTTGTTATTTGCTTTGCAGATATTTGTACGCCCTAGGACAGAAGGTTTGGAAGCGGTGGAAAAAACGCTACTTTGTTCTTGTTCAGGTTAGTAGTTTGCTGTGAAATGTCATTAAAAAGTAGTTCTGGAGTACTTTTCTTATGTGTGGTTTCTGGAGCCATTAGTAAATCAGTACCTTCAGGCAACATATGCAGCGCTACGTCAAGCTTCCTATGGAAGAGACAGACACAGAGGTATTTTCTTATTTTTCTGTTTGTGCTTGTCTTCAGATTGCAGTTACAAGTTTGATGTTCTTCTGAGTCGTGTTCAGAGAATGCTGTTCTTCTGTGTCCTTTGTTTTGCTGACAGAAAACTGTTAAAGTGTGAGTCTCCGTAAAGGTCATACAAAAGATGAAGCCTGTTTAACAAGGCTTTTTTAATAACAAAGGCTTCTAAAACTACTTTACAAAAAGCCTGATTCCTTTCTGTACCACTCTGTCAGTCACTCACCTGGTCTGCTCCTACTCCTAAACAATTAAAATTATAAGGATGGAAAAAAGAAAAACAAAACTGAACAAGGTCTTTAATAAGGTAAAGTTAAAAGCTGAGAGTATTTGCATATTATTCTTGCTGAGTTTGATGTCAGTAGAGCGTTCTCCCTGGCTTCGATGAGAATTGGTTTGCTTATTGATAATCAGTGAGTAACAGTTATAAAGTTGAACAGGATCCTCTGGAAAGTCTGCTGAATTCATTTGGGTTATGATTTTACCAACGTGAGGAATAGATGAGGACTTTTTGTGGCTTTATTAAGGTTTGTAACAGTTGGGAAGATCTCTCTATAGGATAGCTGTTAACGCATAAATGTGAAGGGAAAATAACTTAAAGTTACAGGAAAGCAAAAAAAGAAAGGCTAGGTGCTCCTTTGCCCTTCATACTTTTCTTTAACACTTCTCCTACTTTACATACCCCGCTTTCACAAAAAAAGACGACCTTGTTCTCTTCCTCTAAGCCACAGGTATCATCTGAGTTTTAAAGTGTGCACCTAAGAGACACATAGTCTTTCTGTGCATGTGATATGGAGCCACCTGGGAGACCAGTTTATTCCAGTCAAGTTAATTTTAACTATCATTTTCTGCTTCCTATGCTGAAATTGAAATACTGGAGGAGAATATTACAGGAATTTTCCAACTGTGATAGGATTTAGACATCTATTTCATTTTAAAGCAGCTATTAACTCAATAAGGCTATATAAAAAAATACCATGTTAAATCAATATTTACTGTCCAGACAGCTCTGGCTCATTTATAATCCAGCCGTGATACATACACTGACAATAAGCTGAAGTCAATATGTGTGAAACAAGTATTCAGTAATGAATATCAGTCTGTTGTATTGATGTATTATTGACATATTGACAGGTCTTCCTCTATAGATTAGCTTTTAGCTTATGTTAGTAAAATACTAAGGCCATGAAATTCAGTTCTAAGAAAGAAGCTATCAGTATGATTTACACATGCTTTGGGAATTTAACTCAGGTGTGAAATTATATGACTGATGTTGATTTTTCCAGAGCATGATGTGAGTAATATGCACCTTCGTTATTGCTACACTTACTAGAAGTTGTTAGTAGTTTCTGAAAGAACAGCTCAGCGCTATAGGAAGGTTACAGACTCTGGAAATTTTTAGCTCTTCATTATATTTGCTTTTCTTCCTTTTACAACCCAGTCACTTCTCTAAATGGTTACTCCTTTCAAACTGGAAAAAGACAGGAGCATGACACATTAGCTAAAAAGCCTCAGCTGGACATGCTGTGTTTTACTTCTTTTACTGTCTGATAATATCTTCCTCCAGTAATCTGAATGCAGATTCACTTCTGTCATTTTAATTTCATCTGTTCTAGTATTTGAAAAGTCAAGTCATTTTTTTCATGGATAATTTTTTCTAAACACGCCAACCAAGCAGGCTGATTCTTGCTGCTGAACTCCTGCAGCAGGCTGCCTGGTGATGCCCTGTAGCGGGGACCACAGAGTCAGCCTCCAGGTTTACAGTAACAGTTCCTCCCAGCACATTAAACAGGGTCTTTCTGCCCCGTGGGGACATCCCCTAGTGACACTGCTCATAAGTCATGTCCACATTTCTGTGCCTATCTGTCCGTCATGCATGCACAGGTTGTTGGTTTTCCACTTTGTTACAAAGTAGGTAGAACAGCTGGTAGTCAGGTATTCAGACCTCTGGAAAATTATGAAATTCCAGTAAATGCAGTTGTAGGAAGATGATTGCCTTTCTTCTGTCAAGAATTACTATCTAAGAAGGTGGCTTGATTCTGTTTTTGTCTCAGAATGTGTTGTACACAGTCCTGAATTTTGAGTACCTGTTATTCCATGAAATATTGATGCTAACTTGCTGAATTCTAAGGAAAAACTACCTACAGCTCCATGAACTACTAACAATACACTTAAACCTGGTCACAGATCTATATTAAAAAGTCTAATTTCAGATTCTGCTGGTGGTTCTCTCTATAATAACTGACAGCAGCCACTGATAACCATAAGGAAAAGGGTTTAAGAGATTGCAAGTGTAAACAAATGAGGCAAGTTCTGTATTTTTTTACTTTGTCAAGACTTTTTTTCCCCAATAAAGTTTTCTGGAGTTTTTCCATTTGTTTCTTTGGTGGAGAGATTTAAAATGTCTCATTTTCAACAAGAAGATGAGGTGCAATACTGATTGTGACAAGAATATCTTTTAATAAATTGTTCCTTTAAAATAAGAGAATGCATTTGAAATATATTTGAAAAAGTAAAATCAACAGCATTATAATCTGTCTTGTTATAGAGGTGAGATTAAAAATGAACAGACACGTAGCCCAGATATTCCACAAGCTTATCTTTAAAAACATATAGTGTCTGAAGAAATCTGAAAAAAATGGGCATCCGATGCATTTCTTCCACAACTAGTGTCTGCTGTCTTCCTTTTTGATGGCTCAATTTGTCTGTACAGTCTGGTTATATGGAGTTGTTGACACGAAAATGAGTGGTGTGGGTGCTTGCCAGGTTATTTCATTCAACAAAATAGGATAATTTGAAAAAATGTTTTTACTGCAGTGCCAGGTATCAAAAATTAAGTCTGTAGGTTCAGTTTACAAGAAAAGGAGGGGGGGAGCTCTCATGAAATACAATGCTAATTGCAAAGGATTTAGAGCTGTGTGGCTAACCAACAGCTCCCTCCGTGCTTGTGCATGAGGGCGAATATGGTTCTTGGGAATATAAACAGGGACATACCAAGCAGTAACAGAGGAGATATTGCTGCTGGGCCTAGATGACATGGCGTAGGGGGTGAGCCCTGTGTCAGGGCCCCCAGGGGACCACCGGCCCCGACCGTCCCTCCCCAGCCCCACCAGGGCCTCCCCACCCTACCCGCAGCCCAGGACCCCATTTCAGCCTCCCGCGGCCATCATCCCCTGCCCCAGGGACACCGCAGCAGGGCTGGTCTCCAGCTGGCCACAGCTCTGCCCTGCCC
>NW_010518164.1:0-4850 GCF_000687285.1 Phaethon lepturus | reverse complement strand
GGGCTGGAGAGTTGTCAGCTCTGCTCCACAGTCAGCCCTCCTCCTTTGCCCCCCGTCTTCTTAAAAGCAGATACAAAGAAGTAAAAAGATTGGCTGGATGACACGAGTAAAAGGAAAATGGTAACAGAGTCTGAAAGGCTGACCAGTAAAAACCGTTCTGAGTCTCCCTTCCCTTTGCTTTAAGTAGGTGAAGGCTCTGGGACAGCTCTGCAACAGAGGAGGAGCCCCAGGGGACCTCCCTGGCCGTCAGCCATGGCCGTACCTATTGCAGTTCTTGACTGTGACCTCCTGCTCTACGGCCGTGGACACAGGACTTTGGATCGTTTCAAGCTGGAGGATGTCACGGATGAGTATCTAGTATCCACATACGGCTTTCCCCGACAGTTCATTTACTACCTGGTGGATCTCCTGGGAGCCAGTCTCTCTCGCCCTACACAGCGGTCCAGGGCCATCAGTCCAGAGACGCAGATACTTGCTGCATTGGGTTTCTATACCTCCGGATCCTTCCAGACTCGCATGGGGGATGCTATCGGCATTAGTCAAGCCTCCATGAGCCGCTGCGTTGCCAATGTAACCGAGGCATTGGTGGAAAGAGCCTCACAGTTTATTCACTTTCCTGAGGATGAAGCAACCATGCAGAGCCTGAAGGATGACTTTTATGGGCTGGCAGGCATGCCGGGAGTGCTGGGGGTGGTTGACTGCACCCACGTGGCAATCAAAGCACCAAACGCTGAGGACCTGTCCTATGTGAACCGAAAGGGTCTCCATTCTCTGAACTGCCTGATGGTGTGTGATGCCAGAGGAGTCCTCCTGAGTGCAGAAACGCACTGGCCAGGCAGCCTGCCCGACTGCACGGTGTTACAGCAGGCAGCCCTTACAAGCCAATTTGAAACTGAGCTACATAAAGATGGCTGGCTACTTGGTAAGTCAATTTTTCATTGTTGTTTTCTGTGGAAATTCTATTATATATCAGCTCCTTATTAAGTCTAGAGCCTCTGGGCAGAAGTGATGTGTTTACTTTTGATTGCTTTCCTGCAAATCCCTTGAGATTTGAGATTCAGTTTGGATGATCGTTCTCTTAGAAGTCTAGAACAGTAACTTCCAATCTGTGTTTTATACAGTCTGATTATTGTATGTATTAGTCCACACTTGTTCTGTGAAGAGCTTGTTTTCAGTATCCTACACCTTTCTAAGCTGAATTATGCAATTTTTAATTCTATGTAGGGTCCTAGTCCAGCTGTCTTTCACTGTATTATGTAGTAAATGAATGCTCTTAAAACTCCTCCGTGTTCTTCCAGGATTTCCCTCTATAAAACTGAATGCCTTTATTTTGTTGTTTGTCACGTTTGTAAACCTGAGGTATTGTTGCTTTTTCATGCTTTCTCATGCCTTCTGTTTTAGCCAGAGAAATATGTATTCTATATCTGCAGTACCAGAAAACCAAGGGTCAAGAGCTGAAATCTGTGGTTAACTGTAGGTATTTAACGTGTCCTCCTCCTTTTCACTGCTAACAGGTGACAGTTCCTTCTTTCTCCGAACGTGGTTGATGACCCCTCTGCATATCCCCGAGACACCTGCTGAATATCGTTACAACATGGCACATTCTGCCACTCACAATATCATTGAGCGGACGTTCAGAACCATTCGGTCGCGTTTCCGCTGCCTGGATGGGTCCAAAGGCACCCTGCAGTATTCTCCAGAGAAATCCAGCCACATTGTTCTGGCCTGCTGTGTACTTCATAACATCTCCTTAGAACATGGGCTGGATGTGTGGTCTTCCCCGGCCACAGGACACATGGAACAACCGGAAGAAGAGTATGAGCAAATGGAATCAATGGACTCGGAAGCCTGTCGTATTCGTCAGGAGCTTTTACTCACTCATTTTAGCTAACGTTGTGGCAAAGAGAAAGCTTCCAGCAGTTCATCTGGGAAGATATACAGAGCAAATATGCCCCTTCCTTAAGTCTGTAAAGACTAAGCAGATGTGAGACAAGGAGAAATTTTACTCTCTTCATTTCAGGTGGTGTTCTGAACTTCTCTCCATCTCTTCAGAGGTGCAATATAATTGCTAAATTTTTACTGTTGTGATGCTTAGAGATTCCCCTTTCACCTGACTTAAAGAACAGTGACCAATGTGAGATCAGTGGAGAGACGTGGAAAATTTGATAATGATCAAAAATGTGTAAGCCTTGCACTGTTTTACAAAGCAACAATTCTATGCCACTTTGTAACCCAAAACACTTATGATTGATTTTTAAACAGTATTTCACACAAATTAAACTTCCATGTGGGGTCATGCCTACCATGAATTCATGAGCAGCAAAGCAAACATTTATCTTTTTGTTTGCAGGTATAGATTCTTGCTAAATACCATTTTGCAGTTTTGCATGTCTCGCAAAACCTAGCGATTCCTCTGAAAGCTGACAGCTGTGTTCTGGGAGTGGTCTGGCTTTTTGTTGGGTACACACTTGTGCTTGCACTTACCTAGAAGGTCAAGAAGGGTTGAACGTTTCTTCTTTCCCAGACTGGAGAAGATGTTAAGCTATGGTTGACTCTGTCACTTAAAAGATATCAGGAAATGGGCTAGTGAATGTGAGTCTTGTTCTCGCTAGATATAACTGCCACAACAGAAAACTAGTGATCTTGTTGGCTGCTGTAAAAGAAATGCCAAGGACTGACTGGCTGGGTCACAAAAGTTGAACTGATTGCAAAAGTTCTCCATTTAGATCAGAGCTGAGGTACGGAAAGGCTGCTTTACCACTGCTGGCAATCTACCTGTTCAGTGGAAAAAGACGACTAATGCATGCAGTTGTTTCTGGCAGAAGACTGGGAAGTTTCCTGGCAATGTTCTCTTTCCAAAAGATGCAAGTGTTTCCAAGGGTCTCCTGACAGCAGTCTGAAAAAGATTTGTTTCTTAGATTTTGTTGTTTACTGGGCAGTAAATGAAACAAAAGTGGTAGGGAATGCAGAATGCTGCAAAAACGTAGCTACTTAAAGTAGCAGTGCAACCATCTGGCATGGCAGGTCTGTCTGTTATTTTAGAGGAGATGAGCCTGGATCATGCTCCGCGTTTGAAGAATAAGAAAGTATGGGACAGGTTCCTAAGTGTAGGATGGAGATGCAGGATTAGATATAGTTCTGCCAGGTTTGCAATGGCAGTAAGCATTTACTATCTTACAGAAAACCAAGCATGCTTTATGATGTATAAGCAAGATGTTTTCATAAGCCTTGTTGAGAACTGTAAAAGATTACATACAACAATCTGAGATGCAATTCTGTTTTCTTTACACATCTTCCCATGAAGTATAGCTTAAGAACTACTATTGCCCACTGTGGCAAAAATCCTGCTCCTTTTACCTAGGAAGAAGCATACAAGCACTGTTTTCTTAAAAAAAAAAAAAAAAAAAAAAAATTAAGGTAAGAGTTGCTGCCGTTTATGGTGCCTGATGGCTCATAATCATACCTGATGGTCTATGCTAAAAATACTGATCTTTAGACCTAAACACCAGCAGACACTGAATGAGCTGTGTGGGTGACGCTAAGGTCAAGTGAGACTTGGACATGTGCAGGTACAAACACTGTCACGTAATAACGAGCTGGAGTTTCTCAACTTATGCTATGAATAGCTCTTCTCAGCATGTGCCAAGACCAGAGTGAACTTTGTGGAGGCACTTCCCAGAACGCATTTGCTGCTGGGTTTTGCCTTCCTTCAGCCACCGTCACCTTTCATAGAGTTTAATTTCAAAGCTGAACTCACTGTTTATCAGTTTGGGCAAAAACTGCATCAGGCCACACCAGACGAAACCAATCCACTCAAAACTACTATTCTTTCTTGAGTCAGATGTCAGCACCCTTCAGTTCACTTGGGAAATAGAACTTCCTCATCTGGAGAACAGTTTGCCCCATGTACTCCTTAAGCAGCTTCCTTCAAAATGATTAATGTAGACTTTTTTTCCCTCGGGTTTAGACAATATTTAAATTTAATTCACGTTTCTTTCCTGCTTTCTGGCTCCTTGGTACTTCCACCTCACCTTGCCAGCTGCATTCCAGAATACTTACAAGTTTGTGCCTTGTCAGAGCTTTGAAAAGTAAAGTCTACTCTGACCGTATAATGTCTGATAAATCTCAGTCATCTGTTGGAGGATGACAGGGACTGACTGTCCAAGATATTGCAGTTTTCATGACTAAATTCCTTGTAAAATCCCATGATTTGCCCTTTTCAGTTTTCCCTTGAAACATCTCCTCCAAGGCCTTTGCTCCCTCCAACCCTGCCTATTATGGCAAACCTCAAGCCCTAAACTTCACGTCTGGGCCTTTTGACTCTCTTTTCCTTTGCTGATTTACTGTTGCAGAGTGCCCTGGCTTGCTGAGATTTTCCTCTCTATGTGCCCCCCGGGCTCTCGCTTCTCCCAGACCAATGAGGCAGGCAGGTACAGCAACTCATGCCACAGCCTCCCTAGGGCTTCTTGTTGCAGGGTACCCCTCTTCCCAAGGGACTGCCTACGCTTGCTGTGTCTTCACCATCCATGATGTTGGAGATTAATATATAACAATATTAACACTGTCCTATTCCAGAAGAAGGAATCTTTTCTGTTACATCTCTTCTGACACCCTTATCTTTCTCTAAATGTGTTTTACTGTTATCACTTATTTTTTCAGTGCCTGTTTTTAATTTTTTTTTCCACTCTGTGTCAGTCTTGAGGGGGGAAAAAAAAAAAGATGTGAAGAACGCGCTGGGGGGTGCGATGTAAGAAACAGTCCACGCGAACGAGGGAGTGGGGCGCTGCCTGCCCGATAGGCCGCGCCATCTCGCGGTAGCAGGCGAACGTCCGCGGTACGAGGCCCAGCCA
>NW_010518163.1:0-11851 GCF_000687285.1 Phaethon lepturus | reverse complement strand
ATAAATAAAATAAATAAAATAAATAAAAGTAAAAGATTATTAATATTATTAAGTAAATTAATATTACTAAGCGTAATAAAGTTTGGAAGGAGCAAGACATACCCATACGTATGGAAACCTGTGGAATTGGGCTAGTGCAAGGGCTGCGGGGCAATCAAAATTCATGACTGTGGAAGGAAGCTCAGCAGTGTTGACTGGTGTGGTGATGTTGGAAACTGAGCAAATTCTGTTGTGTAAGGAAGATGGGAACATTGGAAAGCTGGGTTCATCTCAGTTACAAATCACTCCAACTGGCCCTTCCCTTCATTCTCTGCAGAGTACGCAGTGCATTTATTTTGCAGCTCTTGACCATGTGAGTGAGTGATGTGCCACTTAGGACCAGGGACGTTTGCTGTAGATGATGAGAATATGCAGACTCATGCTAACTAAAAGAAAGTACTGTGTTTAAAAAGATGCCAAAGATGTCTGCCTTTGCTTTTCTGCTTCCTGCACACTCTGCCAGCATCCGAGTAAATGTCTGGTTTGGGTCTCCAGGATAGCCATTCATTTACCGGATCTGGTCTTTTTCTGTTGAAATCTCTATAAACTATTTGTAATCGTTTTTTTCATTATTAGGCTGTGATAACCTGAGACACAAACTGGACAGCACAAGTTCTCAGAGCATGGACGCTTGCAGAAGTTTAGAGGGCTTTGTGGCTTATGGACTGCTGTATGACCTGTGGTGGAACCCAGCCAAAGGCTCCCTTGCCTTGCAGAAGGCTGTTTTGGATTCTGTGCTGTGTCCCAGTGAGCAGACAGCTCTTGAGAAGAGCTGCGTTTCAGGTCAGTCCTCCTCTGAAGAAACTCCTGATGAAACTGCAGTTGAGATGGATGAAAACCTCTGCAATGCAACTGAAGTTTGTAGGTGTGAGAAAGAAAGTGACTCAAGAACTAGCTCCGTTGATTTGGTAGACAGACAGTCAAAACTGAATGGCTGCAAAGTGCTTCTTTCAGAAGAAATTGCTGCTTTACAGAACACTCAGAGAGACATAGTTGAGGTCCAGCAGATTTTAGCAGATATGATTCGCCAGCATCAGCAGCAGAGGAACAATCTCCAGGAAAACACAAATGGAAGCACCCAGGAAAGCAACCTGCAGCAGAGTTCAGAGACCGAATCAGGCAAACCATGCTCTGACAGCAACCAGATGAATTGGTAAGCTTCAGAACATGAACAAATGGATTGAAAAGCATTGCTTTTTTTGTGTTTGTGCAGCACATTTCTTGTTTAGCTCAGACTGCCTCTAATCTCAAGCTTGTCACCCAAGGACACTTCAACATACAGCTCAAAAGTCTTGCAGTTCCCTCAGTCTAAACTACTTACTAGGGCTGAATAACTTCCTGATGCACAGTGTGTGGTGGTATGGTAAATGAACAGGGCAGCTTGAAAAAGGGAGGCTAATGAAAAGGACAAGCATGATCTAAGAGGTCTGTCTCTTTGCTGAAGAATTATTTGGGATTTTGGCAAGAATGAGTTAAAGCATGTAACTCTTGTCCAGCTCCCCTGTGCTCCTGGTATAGGAGGGAGGCTATACACTCATTTAAGCAAGAGAGTTACTCATGACACCTGCTCTTTTCTTGACAGTAAAGATGAAGTAAAGGAACCAATTACACTCCCTGAGCTAACGAAGCAGCTTCTAAAAGCAAAGCAGAAACTAGCAGAGTTTCCAGACAATTTAAAGGTAAGTTTTCAGGAAGGCACTGCGGTTCTGAAGAAACAGTCTTTTTGTAAGGGTAGCCTCATCATAGGATCCCTTTCATACAGAACGTGAGGAACAGTGACTTTCTTAGTGATCTTATGGCAATTTTGAGAGAGAATTGACACATGGCATCAGGGTGATATTTTTCTTTCAAGCTTAACTTTCTCCAGGCAGTTGGAAAGCGTAGGTAAAGCTCTTGCATGGGAGAACTTAGTGGGATATTCTGTATGAATCTCTGCCATGCATTTTAAAAGTAATCCCTTGCTACTTAAAATTACGTAAGCAAACCAGTTTTGATAAACAGTGAAGTGAGAAATTTGAAGTATAAAATGGCCTTTATAGATTAGGAGCTGTAGGAACTACACATCACATGTTAGAAAACAACATTTCCTAGGCTGTCTTACGCCCTCTGTTCTCTAGTTTACAATACAACTAAAGGTAATCAAGAGGGGGCAAACCTGGTTAAACATGAGCTAATGCACTGGAAGAAGAGGGAAAAATGCATTTGACTCATGACTATCTGTTCCAAAGATACTATAAAGCAGTGTCTGTTGGCTTCAGAGCTGACTGCCTGAATATGTTGTAGTTGAACAACTGTAATTGAAAGAATAGACATCACCTTGTGTTCCTTTTTTTGCAGGTCTTCCCGTTCCCCGACGTGCTGGAGTGCTGCCTTGTGCTCCTTCATGTTGGATCCCAGTGCCCTCCCGAACTACATGAACAGGCACTGGACCTCCTTCAGAAACACGGCAGTGCTAGTACTTACAAAAAGGCTGGCAGAAGGTTCTTCACATGACGTTTTGAGACCAAGCCACTTCCCTTGAGCTGCCTACAGCTACGTACCATCAAGGCTGTTCTTTCTTCAAGTGAAGGCTTGTTTTGATGGCTGTGGTTATTTTGGATGAAACTACAAAAAAATCACGTTTATGTACGTGTATATACCAGACTAATACTACTTAAGGAGATTTGTTAGAAAATTGAAAAGCAGTAGGTTGTGGGCTTGAACTGTATACAGGATTTTTGTATAGGTTTTTTTTATTTGTTGGAAGTTATGCTAGTGAAAGCTCTTGCTATTTACAAGTAAGAGAAACAGTTTTGAGCAGCTGTATCGGTCTTTCAGCAGAGGAGGAAAAGTAGCTGCCCTCAGGAAAAACAATGGTTTCTGTAAGCAAACTGACCCTTAAGCCAGTATTGTTGCTACAAGTGTTGTGAGTTTATTTTCCCTCCTTTAAAATAAAGTCTTCTACCACCATGAATTGGCATTTAATTTGACAGATAGATATCGGTATCAATCAAGGGCAATTTTGTTAAACATTACTACATCAGTCAAACTCGGTAGATAAAACAAGGGTGTGCTATGACTTAGCTTTGCATGGTGAAGCCACCTGTACAACGTAAAAGGGGGGGCAAGATCTTTTATATTTCTTTCCAACATGACTAGCAAGAGATAAAGGATTTCTCCAGATCAAGAAAAGGCCCTGGTTCTGGCAACATTTGTGGCTGAACAAACTGCTTTTTGCTACAGTGATGGTAAATTTGAGGTACTATCAAGTTCTCTAGAAAAGTTGCTGATCTAGAAGTGCCAAAAACAATCCTAGATTCTGGAGTCTTGAATGTGCAACATTTTGACTGGTCTTACAGCTTGCTTAAGGTTTTGCCCGTCTTGTTTGAAAAACTCACTCTTCCTAAGAAAAAAACAAGACTGCACAAGCCTTGGTGAATGTTGCATCTATCTTCTTAGTAATTTCTACAAGCAAGTTTTTAAATACAGTAATAAAGCTCATGGTAGGATGGGGAGTCATGAATTTAGAAAGCTTATAAATACAGTAACAATTGTAGCTTAAGAAAAAAAGTAGGGATGGATTTTTTAGATCAAGACCTGTTCCAGATTCTTCCAGCCAAAATGCAGACTTGGTCCTGACTGATTGATACATTTCCTGGTCCAAGCCAAGTAAAGCCTCAGAACAACGTGAAGAGCAGTAGGCAAAAGCCAGGGGCTTATACTAAAAGAAGATCCCTTTGTAGATGCGTTAATCTGGTAAACTGTTGCCACTAACTCCCAACTTGCTAAATTCTGTACAAGGTACTTGAAAACCAGGAGGGGGAGCTAGTGCTTAACCAAACAGCCCTCGTACACTTCACAAGAACGGCTACAGTTTAGATGGAGCAGGAAAACTTCACACAGGACAGATGAGCAAAATGGATTTGTCACTTTAAGTGGCTATGCTGCGCTGAAAGAATACTCCACAATACTGCTAGCTGTGCTGAGACAAGCAGAAAGAGAATAAGTGTCCCCGAAAGAAATCTTAAGCTCAACTTTCATCAGCTACTGTACAAGAAGCTCAAAAGCAGATTTTACTACAAACTACCCCAGTAGCACATCATAAATGGCAAAAGAAGAAAACTGAGCATATTTCAGCATGTATCACTCAAATTCAGATTCCAAAGCCTGAACTTTGGGAATTTCAGTGCTTTATGCAAAATCCAAAACAAGGCCTGGTTTAAAAAAATTTATTTTACAAAAATTAAAAACAAGTAGTATTTACAAGCATTTTAAATACCAGCTCTAAACCTCAGTTCCTAATAATGAATTGTTTAAGCCTGTTTAAAATGCAAGACAAAGTCTTAAAATTTTAAGTTTGCCATTTTCAAAAGGGTTTTTGTTTTTCTTTTTTTTTAGAGAAATGTTATTCTAGAGCTGTTGGGGAAAAAAAGATACCATAGAATAGCTCATTTTTTAAAAAGTCAGAATCCCAAGTTAGTTGTTCCATCCTCTAACTACTTTTCAGATGTTTGTAATGAAGAAATAACTGTTTTGTCTGTTGTTAAGCATACAGTAAAATTAGGGGCTGGAGAAGCAAGGGGGAAGAAGTGGAACAAATATTTATCCATCTGCTGAACTACTTGTGTTGCAAGGAGAAGAATAAAATGCTAAGAATAATTTAATAAGAATGTATATTAAGTTGAAGAAAACTGAAGTCAGAGTATTGGTCTAATCCCTGGTCAAAGGTGAACTTACAGGCCTCAACAGATTTCCAGAACCGTTTATTAATACCCATAAGAACTAAGCTGAGCCTCCGTATGGGTCAAACCTGCACCACACAGAATTAGAAACTATGGAGAGCCGATCAAGTCAGCTCCAGCTCCTATCCTTTCCCAATGTTGTTAAAGCAAATCTCTTGAGTATTTTTAGCTGCAAGGATCATTTTTAATGTCATCCATTCCCAAGCCTCTGCAGTGATCAAAGGGAGCAATTTCCACAGACTACACAAAGATAAAATAAGCAAAACATGAGGTGAAGCAGTCACCCTCACAACATGCAGAAGTAAGTTTTAAAATAAGCTTTATAAAGCACAATTTTCAAGTTTGTGTGCATGTCTGTGTCCATTTTCACTGGATTTCCAGACCCTTAGCTCTACTGAATATTCTACCGTTACATCTTCCTTGCAGATTCTGTTCAGTATAAAGAGGAAAAAAACAGAGGTATACACAGTAGGTTCTGTCTTTTGCCCTTGGTATTAAAAAGATGGCAAACCACAAATGCTGGCATTAGGAATTCAGTCAACACTCTTCTGGGTTTCAAATGAAGATGCAGTTCTTCAGCAAAACTGCAGGCCTTCCGCAGGCTGTATACTGTAGATGCCTTTTGTTTGAGATACTATTAGGGAAAATGGTTGAGGACAGCAGCTGCCAATATGGTAACCATGTTCTGCTGAGGAGTGCCGCTTATCACGGCTGCATGTTGTTGATAATAGCCAAAATGCTCATTTTCTCTTGGGCTGAGTCCACATCTTCATTTTGTTTCTGAGCCACTCCTGTGCCAAGGCCATACAGGCGCCCACAATACTTTGCATCATCAATTGTATCCTCAAAAAACAACTGCAGATAAAAAAAAAGGGAAGAAACAGGTACTGTATAACTGTGCCTCTAAATCAGAAAGCACTCAATGTTAATTGAACAACTCATTTGAAGTCAGCCACTTCTACGATGCAGCATGCAAATTAAAATAAGCACATGAAAGAAGAGTAAACAGAAGTCTGTGCCCATATCAACAATTTCTATTATTGAGTTTGAAGTGTGATGGCCACAAGGCTCAAAAAAACCCCCAAAAAACACATTGTGCATGTTGACATTTATGGATGGGAACTGGAGAAAGAACCATAAAGAATAATACTGCAGTACCTCTTTCATTCTGAAGAATGCCATTCCCGTGAGAAGAGAGTCCGATCCCGCCTGGTGTTGTCGTCCAATTCGCTGCAAATCCAGCTGATCTGCCACTTCTTGAAGGCCACCCTGCAATGAGAACAGATTTTATTTTGGAAGATCCATCTTTTACCAAAACTGCCGCGCTTCTCCAAAACATGAGGGCAAACACAGGCTACGATAAATCAATTCAAATTCCAGCAGTACACCCACACCAGCTGTGAGTGAAACATAGTGGTGAATACTGCTCAAGATCACATAAATACTCAAATTTAGGTACCTTGCTTTCCTGCTGCAGATACTTGAGATGACTGTGGGTATATTCATAGGTTCCAAATGCTGGACCTTTCCCTCCCTTTCCTCAAACAAGACTGTGATTCAGTAGATAAATTACTTTTAACCCTCTGAGTGTCTACCAGTTAATCAAGTCATGTAGTAGTTCATGTACGAAGAAACACCCCACCTTGCATAGGGAAGATAAGCATGCTGAATTATAATTAGCCTCTGAAATCACTGATACACAAACCGGAAGGTGATGGGAACATCCCCTGTATAATATACATATTGATAAGTCTGAAACCAGAGAGGCAGTATCTATTAGATACAAACTTAGTCATAGGTGCTTATGAGTGACTACCAGCTTCTATACACATTCCAATTTTAAGAGTTGATATATGCAGCAGTTCTGTCACTTGGCTTACTGTACATTTACAGTGTTGGTACCCATCCATTGCTTGCTGGGGAGATAAAAGTACCTTGAGGTTTTTGCAGCTCTTCATTAAGTATTTTACATCATAGATAGATGGGAAGAAAAGGTTCAAGATATGGAAAAATTCATGTTCTTCTTCTGGTAACCTGGAATCTGTCAACAACTTCACCATGTAGCCAAAGTCATAACCACTGAAAATAAAACCATACAGAAACCACATAAGCAGCCAACACCTATACTTCATTGGTACCAATATCTCATTTTCCACAAGAGTTTTACATGCTGTAGCTTTCAAACCTTAACATTTTCTGACATTCATAAAACCACTCTCGATCAGAGACAGAATTCATCCTGATGTCAGTGTAGGACTTTTGAACACTCCCTGGGTGCCTCCAGCTAAGCCGCTGGGAAGAACATACTTTTCTTCCCAGCACAGCAAGTTTCTGTAGCTATGGGCAATACAGAAAAGCAGGAAACCCGGTACGTATCTGTTGCCACCACCTCCTCCTCCTGCCTCAGGTCCTTCCACTTGTGATGATATCAAGGACCAGAGGCTTTGTAATCAAGTTGCTTGAAATGCTACAAGACAGACATCTTGACTACACAGATTTCTTCCTCTAGGTAAACACAAGATGGATGTTGAGAACACCACCAACATTATAAGGAAGAAACAAAAACCTTACTTTAAAATGCACACAAGTTACTAAGTGTAGAAATCTCAATTCAACTTTTTAGTAATTTCTTTGATAGAGGAAGATTATAACAGCGAAAGGATTTGCAAGCAACGCATACACAAAATTCAGACCACAGTAAGTGCTAGTACAAAATGAAGCGCCAAGTGTCCTTACTTCTTAAGCTTAGCCTTTGTATCTTTAAACTTATTTTAAGAGCTGCTAATTCTTCTCCTTAAAATCTGTGTTATTTTCCATGGACAAAAGCATCAGTATTTCAAGGAAAAAGAGATTTCTCACTTCACAGCATCAGTGACGATCTCAGACCTACCTGTGGAAGGACAGCCATTTCACACTGTCACTAAGGACAACCCCAGATGTCATAAGCAACTCCGCAAAATGCAGGGTATCGATCCCTTCTTCTTCATGCTTCTGGAACTGCAGCCCAGAGCTGGCAAGGAGGTCTATGGAATCCTGAGAGTACATGTCCTCCCTGAAGGAGAAAATCAGCTTTGCGCTCAAAGTGCTACCAAGTCAGGCTCATTTTAGAAAAATTCTCCCCACACTGTATTTCAAAAAATTGAGTGACCAGGCTATCTCTGGGTTCCACATTTGTATCTCTAGAAAATTCAAACTGAATCAGTTTTAATACCACTACTGCAGCCGTTACATCCATAACAAGCTATTCTGCTAGTTAATAATTCTGTGGCTAGTGCAAATTCCAAAGATTCCATCTCCATAGACCTGAATGACATTTTGAAAAGCATCACTTCTGCAAGGGGAATGCAAGCACCACACATGAGAGCACAGCAAAAAGGGGAGTTCTCCCAAATAGGAAGACATGCAACTCTAAAGCACTGAGCATCATTCCTGTCTACATTTTTCTTTTTCACTTCACAGCACATACCACCACCATATCATCATCTCCAGTTCCATCTCTGGGAGTAAACAAAATTGCATAATACTTGACTAAGGAATAGGACATGGATGTGTGACGATATGCTTGGTGGAAAGCTGAGCAGGAACCTGATTTCTGTCATAGTTTGTTTCATTTGAGGGTGAGAAGGGAGGGAAGGACATGACAACACACAGAGCAAAATTCATGCCAAATATGATAATTGAGTCAAATGAAGTGATCATACTAAGAAAACCACTTCAGACTGATTTCAATACTTTTAAAAGGCTCACAAATTTGTGGAAGTAAATATTGCAACTTTTGGGTTCAAGAACTGTATGATCTGCACATACTAGCTATGAATTTTTTCTAATGTTTTCCAATGACAGTTCCATAAAGATACTGACAGATTTCCTACAAATGCATGTTTTTGCCAGATAAACCCTCTCTCTATTTCCAGGCATCTGTAGTGGTACTTATGCTCGGTTTGTCATTACAATTACAGGGGAAGGGATACTGAAGCTTGTTTCAACTGTAACCCAGGATATTGCAGTATGGAGGAGACAAGAACAACTGCCACACTCCATTTAACATGATTCATTCTCCTGAACAGGTGTGACAATTACACCAACATTTTTTTAGACCCCAGTTTATATTTTAGCATGGATCTGTAATGACGTATTTTCCTTTTTTTGCTGAAAACAGTACCTCCACTTAGTTTTAGCAGAAAGAGATGGATTTTTATACATATATAAAAAAAATTCTAAAGATTCAGATGGTAACATTGTTCCAGAAAAAAAAGTTTAAGGCACATAAAATTACTGGGGATAGGCTATTTATCAAGAGAAAGGGTATTACGGATAGGCTTTTAGCATGGCTTTGACTTCCGGAAATATTGCAAAATCCTGTCATCCCAAAATAGGTTCCCACATAATCTGTGTTAGAATCTGAATTTTTATTGCTCAGAACCAGAGAGCAATGATGAATTATACAGACACCCGCATTTGCCAAAGGAAAGCATCCCTTCAGCACAAGAGAATACGCGATTATTCTCTAGGCCAAAAGACTCACGTAAGGTTGAATTTAAAGTTAAACTGCCAGGTGTTGATGCCAGAAGGATATTCTCCTTTTTCATTTGTGAAAGTCAGGCCCAGCTGGATAATTTTCAGAAGGTCAACATTACACCGAAGGAGCTGATATTGATAGTCTATGGAACTGCGGAATTCACCAATTGGCCTTACAACAACTCCAGGAAACTCAGTGTCCTAGGAGAGAAGGGAAAAATCTTATTTCACCAATATTAGGAGTAATTATTAGGAGTCTATTCAGTTCCACACTTGCAGGTCTCAGCATTCTGTGAATGCTTCTGTAAAAATCACTTTGTTCCCTCCTTTTCCATATTCATACAGCTTTTAAAGTGCTACAAGTCAAACACTAGCGAACCCTACACAATTTGGTAACTATTGCATTCATACATTTATTTATTACAGGTATCCCTTCTTACAGTTTTGTTCTGTTCCACAACAAAAACACTATAAGGTCATCCAATATGCACCATTGTATAATCCAAACGTCTCTCTCTCGCAAAGGACTCTCTCATTTTCCATAAATCTACTAAAATGGACTTCTTAATCTATTCAGTGTTCTTTCATGTTCTAAATACAAGTTAAATTTAGCGCTCTGACCATCTTCATTTGATAGTCCAGACAGCAATAACCTTCACCATTTTTGAGGAACAGCAATACCTACATTTACGAAAACTACTGCCAATCAAAACAGACCTTAACAACAGAGCAACCATCTATTAGATAAAAAAAAAAAATTTTTACTTGGCCAGTGATTGTGTGCTACCTTTGCTGAAACCCAAACTTCCATACTATTTTTACTCTCAGATTAGGTCACATAACTTCTACTGACTAGAGCATATGCAAAAACTTTCATTAAGAAACCAGTGCTGTGTGTCTGACAAAATTTCTCCCTTGCCCAAGATCTTTTTGTGTCCACTCTCACAGCACAGCCATTAAAACAGGTCATAAGCACACTTTCAGTTAGATCAAATAGAAGCAAGAAAGCTCATTTCCCATTGACATATGGCAACAAAAAATCATATTCACTTACACAACTCTGTTCTATACTGAACTGCTACACTCTGCAGGGGCATGTGTTTTTATGCCATGCTGTTATTAAGGCCTTTTCGTATCTTAAAGTTTAGCCTTCCTAAGCAAAGTTGGCATAACTTACAGTTTCGTAACTAAAAACAGTCATTTATGTAACTAACTGGCTCCTGCTGAGCAGATATAGACTTGTAAGAGCAGGAAGAGATTCCTCCCACCTGGGGGAAGAGTCTGGTTGTCTTAAACAAAGCTTTCTGAACACACTGTCATACCTACAGCCAGAATAAGAACGAATGTCTGGCCCCATTAAAAAGGAGGCAGCCCAGCTGACTAGCTGTCACTTGCAGGCCGTTTGTCCTATACCATCACACATCTTCCGTAACCAAATTAAGACATTCAAAAGACAAAAATGCTGGTGAGAATCTAAAGATTTAAACCCAGTTGTACACCTGACCTTCTGTTGCATAAACTAATATATACTGAATTAGTAAATATTAAATGAATCCAGGTTTTTAAGGTGGTCTCTCTCTTCCCCATCTTTCACTCAATCCATACTCAACACTACTTGTATTAGCTTCTGGAAAGCTTCTGCTGAACAGCTTTCTGATTTTTCAACAGTTAACTTCTAGCTCAGTTTGAATGGGGACGGGGGAAATAATTTCTTGCTCAATAATCAACTTATTCCCCTACCCAAAAAAATCCCTTGACTAAGGCAATTAGTTCTAGTATAAAATATTTACCATGGCAATGTAACTGTAACTTAGAACAATCTCTCGAATTTTTCTCATCTCTTCTTCCAGATTGTTCGCCCATACTTCACAGATAACCTGGCTGTTCTCTGCAAGGGCTGCTGGCATCTTGCAGGGACCAGAGTAAAGACAGCTGATGTTGAATTCAGGTGGCAGCGTAGAATTGCGAGCTGTGCAATCTTAGCAGTGTGCTGCATTAAACAGATAAATAAATAATGCTTCATATGAAGAAAGAGCTACGTATAAGAATGAAAGCTCTGTTCGAGTCAGTCACACTTCTTTTGCAGAGTCAAATAGCCCATTTAAACTTTACACCATTTTTTTTTCTTGCTTTTATCATTTCCTGTAAACATGCTGAATTAGAAGAAAATTTAGAGTATCTGTTCAGGTTATAAAAGTGGATGCACAATTACCAGTCCAGTTATTTACAACAAGAGTTGTTCTCCCTGTCCTTCTTCTGGCGTAAGTTCTGAAACTTTGTGCATAAGATGCACAGGCAGGGAATTCCCACATTTAATACTCTTCAGCTATTGCAACAGCTTTCAAAAACAGTAATGGAATGCTTCACAGGCTACTTTATAGACAGAGATTCTCTGATGTAATTCAAGAACCACTGAAGAAAGGTATTTCACCTTACACTACCTGCAGTTCCAGCAGTGCTACACCTGGCATAAATCACCGGTTGTTTACCATTTCTTGCAAAAACACGGGCAGAACAAGCCTGGATTTCGGCAAGCGGGGCTCAAGCGCTCCAACCACAGCCGGGCCCTGCGC
>NW_010518162.1:0-1537 GCF_000687285.1 Phaethon lepturus | reverse complement strand
CAGGTCTCCACTCAGCCATGTCAGCCTCTTGACTTACTTTCTTGATTTCTTACACCTGGGGATCGAGAGCTCTTGCATTTTATGGAAAGTGTCCTTAAAGACCTGCCAGCTCTGTTCTGCTCCCCTGTCCCCAAGGGCAGTTTCCCAGGATGTCCTATTGATTAACTTCTTGAAGAGATCGAAGTTTGCTTTCCTAAAATTCAGGGTCCAATCTTTGCACTTCTTTTGATTTGCCTTCATGCTAGCAGAACAACAAGATGTTCTTTATTTGACATCCAGTCTTCAAAAGAATCACCATTGCTTTATAGTATTGGCTTCCTTTTCTCGATGGTTTTGAAAATTCTGTTAGCAATATGGAATAACACTTGTGGGTTTCATCTTTCCATTTCTAAGAGATGAAATCTTTCTGAGAAATGAATTATGACTATTCATGTTCTCCAAATCCATGAGACTATATGGTTCCTGGAGACTGAGTATAACATTAACTGCTTTAGACTTTGCTGCTAAAACTCATTTTGACTAAATTACATATGGCCTTTTGTATCACTCTGGGCTGCTTACAATTTCACATTTTTTACCAAGATGGATCTTCCTGTTCTTAGAAGTTGGGCCCTTGACAGAGCATGCAGAACCTACCCTTGTTTCAGTAGCCAATATTAACAGCCTTAAAATTTAGGTTCAGGTATTGTGAACAGTATCACTTTAAGTCAAAAGCAAAGTGAGCTGGCTCTTGCGGTAAGCTACAGTACTACTCTCCCAGTGCCAGATAACTGATGGCATCCTGTGCGTTTTTTAAACACGGTCCTTTGTATGAATAAAAACTCACAAAATCAGATTCAGACACATCCCGTCCTAGTTTGCATTCCAGCTCAACAACTGGGTTCAGAGTATTATTATTCAGAACACTCCATGTTAGATCTTTTCTTGTCTAAAAGTTTTTCAGTGTAACTTTATTACTAACACCAAGAAATAGTTAACCTTCCAATCTTTATGCAGTGTCACAATAATATTTATCAGTAGTTACGTTGTTGAATTTTCCAGATATTCATGCAGTAAAATCCTAGAAATTAGAGTTTTTCAATGATAAGATCAAAGACAGTTCATCTGGGGGGAAAAGGCCAATTGCATTTGAAAATCTAGCTATCATCCAAGAGAAACAACACAGTTCTAATTTTAAATTCATTTTGATCTGCCTTCTATTGAGACCAACCCTATGCTCAAATCACTGATGATTGCTCTAAACCAGGGTGGCTGCCAAATTTTTACAAGGCCAAGAGTCACAGGACACAAATGGCATGGTCTAGGCAGAGGAAGGGAGGGAGGAAAGGGTGAAGGAAGGAAGAAGGGAAGGAAGAAAGAGGGAAAGGAAGAATGAAAGGTGCAGGATGCTTAGTAGGTGTGACATGAGAGAAGCACCCATGGGTCGTATCATTCTGTTGCCTATAGGAGCTGGGTTGCGTGAGCAGTTATTTCCAGGGGTTGCCAGTGCCAGCAGCAGATCACAGAATCACAGAATCACAAAAGTTGGAAAGGACCT
>NW_010518161.1:0-1162 GCF_000687285.1 Phaethon lepturus | reverse complement strand
TTTAACGCCATTCACCACAACCCCCTGGGCTCGGTCGTCCAGCCAGTTCCTTACCCAGCAAAGAGTAAACCTAAGCCACGAGCCACCAGTTTCTCCGGGAGAATGCTGTGGGAGATGCTGTCAAAGGCTTTACTATAGTCTACGTAGACAACATCCACAGCCATCCCCTCATCCACCAGGCGGGTCACCTGGTCATAGAAGGAGATCAGGTTGGTCAAGCAGGACCTGTCACAAAGCTGACAAGCATTTCCAGATGATGGTGAAAAGAACTGCTATTAATTACTTGTATTACTGTAGGGCCCAGGAGCCATGGTGATAGACCAGAACACACAGAGCTGTGTGCTGTGCAGACAGAGCAGAGACAAGCTCTTCCCCTCCGTACTTACACACCAACAGGACACTGGTGCCTGAAGGCAAAAAGGCAGCCAAGGAAGTGAGGAGATAACACAGCAGTGGTGTTAGCAGCAGTCAGAAGTTTCATAAACATTTTGGCAAAACAAGGTTTAAGCGGGGAATGGCAGAAAGAAGAATGGCATGGCCTGCAGGAGGGTCCTTCCAGATATGAAGGGCCTCATAGCTACAGAGCACACAGATGTGTGTTTAAGGTTGAGCAAGCACGGCTGCATCCCTGGCTGCGTGGAAAAGGGAGACACTGTCTTGACAGTGTAAGAAAAGTGATAATGGCAACACGAAGAGATCAGGCTGGGCCTTCAAAGTAAAGGCAAGCAGTTAATGCTGGTGGTGGTAAAAAAAACAACAAAGGAACCAGCAGAAGGACACACAGAGGGAGGTTACACAGCTGACCCAGCCGGCAAACGGCACTTTAGCTAGCTGCTAGTAGCAACCTCTGTTAAAGTCATAGAAGACAACGCTGTAGCAATTCAGTTGGTGAAGCCCTGATGAGAGTCAGAGGTGTAGTGGAAAGCAGCTACACTTGAGGCTGGAGTACGAATCAGCTGTAGCATAGATATTAAGATTTAGAGAAAAGGTGGTCAGAGACAGTGCCCAAATCATGGACCCAAGTGTCAGGGAGAATGCTGGGACTTCCCGTGTTGAGTACCAAAGGAGAGACAGGAGAATGCTTGTATTATTCTTAGTATGACACTTCCTTTCTGTGCTTTAAGACAAGTAATCTGGATGCATGCACTCAAAAAAAAAAAAA
>NW_010518160.1:13456-23034 GCF_000687285.1 Phaethon lepturus | reverse complement strand
CGAGCTGCAGCTGGCAGCTCGGGGTGCGGTGGTGAGGGGTCCAGCCATCCGCTCGCTTCCGTGGTTGCGGTGAAAGAAAACGCACGGCTAATGCAATGTTAGAAAAAAAACACGGTAAAGTTGTTCCCTGTCGAGTAGCAAGTGCTTACCATAGGAACACATGCGTGTGTGCTGCATGCCAGTACTGCTGCATGAGAGCAGCGGTTCTGTTCGCCTCCCTTTGAAAGGGCCTTGGCGGGTGGAAGAAGGAGATGCATAAGCAGCAGCGACAGTTTTGCCAGAATAAGCGGCATCCAGGCTAAGAATGTAATCTACTGCCATGAATCAAAGGTGGTATCAGGCAGATTCCTGGAAAAAAAATCCCTTGCAGGTTAGAGACACAGAAACTGTGACTCGGGAAATCCCTGAGCTGAAAGCAGCTGGAGGCTGGAGGAGACAGAGGCCCTAGCTGCCTGGCTGCTACCATGTTTTCCAAGGTATAGGGACTACTATGTTCACTACTTGTGCATGACAAGACTGTCCAGCCTAGTAACATGCAGGCTCCATTTTCCTTTTAAATGATACTTCTCTTCTCCCTCTTTTCAAAAGTTTGTATAATTTTTTATCCCAATATCGAACAATACAATCCTGTCTGGATATGACCTTTTATTCTTACCATGCTCTTTTGCCATTCTCTTGGTCAAGTAGTACGACCATCAAGCACGTGGATGAACAAGTACATCATTGCTGGCAGATTCTAGGCACTGGTCTCGGGACCGTGAGAACATAAGTTGAATGCTGCCCTTAGTAGAGCAGGGCGTGTTGTGTCCTCTCCATCGCGGGACTTCTGCTAGGCTAATGAACGCACAGCCCAGGACTTTCTACCAGCTCCCTAGTTGAACCAAAACCACCCACTATGTGCTCAAGTCTTTCTCTGCTGTTGTAAGACAGCTGTCTCTTGCTGTTGGTGTCAACCCACTTTGCTGTGTGCTCCGCTCCCAGCCACAGTGAAACAAAAATAGTTTGAATGTGTTTCCTCAGAGGCAGGTCTGCTGTGTTGTGATCATAGAAGTACTAATGCAGAAAATTAGTGTAAATTTTTCATCAGAACAAAGTTTAGCAACATAGTTTCCTTTGCAGTAAAAATCTCAGCAGTGCATTTAATTTAGGAAGATGGGGGAGGGGAACAAAGCCTTAATAACAACAGGCTCAGGAAATCCACTGAGCTGAAAACAGTTGGAGGATGGGAGAGTCTTAGGGAGAAGCTTATGCTGTTCCTTTTTCCCCCAGGCACTGAAAATACCAGGCTGAAGAGGGGGATGCAGAGCGGAGAACCCCCAATAATATCTGCTGCCCCATGAAGTTGCCTAAAGAATGAGTGCATGCCACCCAGAGGTGCTGTCCTTGCAGGCTTGACATGATGAGGATTGAATAGACCCTGCAGCAGCCAGGATCTTTCCTCCCTTTCAGCTTCCTTCCCCATGTCCCTGGCCATGCACCCAGCGCTGCCCAGCCACAACGCTCAGAGGGCCTGATGAGGAATTCTGTGACTGGTGGGACTCGAGAAAGTAAGGGTATAAGTAAAAAGGTGGGAGGAAAAGTACAGGCAGAATTTCTAAAGAGGTTCTGGGGTGTTTGTTGAAGACAGTACATTGTGGGGAGGTGGATCTTTGGTCTGACTCTCTGCAGCCAGTACTCACATGTGCAAGTACCTTGTTGGTATAACTGGTAATACCAAAACCAGAAAAGCCTGCCAAGTGTAGATGTCAAGTAAGATACCAAGTGCCTTTTTTTTTTCACTGTGTTCTCTCTTTACATTTTCATGTACAAGTGGGAATAGAGGTTTATCCTAAAAAGTTTACCTGTGAGTAAACTGACATATGTTTATGACATATGACATGGCACGTGTTTACGCCAGCATTATGCTTCATGAAAACTGTATGCCTGATTCACTCAGAGTCTGCCAAAGGAAGCAGGTCCATATTTTTCACCTAATTCAAAACAACGGAGTGAGTTTGTACCGGTTTCATACTTTGTGTCAACCGGCTACTGTATTTTCAATACAAGAGCAGGTGCCATAACGTGTCACATGAAAAGTTTTAACGTCCGCTTCCAAGTGTACATCAAATTTATCTCACACAGGTTTGTCCAGTCTTGGTGTAATATCTAAAATAATTTATATCTGTGCAAAATAAACACACAAAACAAATTTGCTTTTAGACTGAAATAGGATCTATTGTTATTTTATGAGGATGCAGTGACTCCAGATATATAATTTCCCAGAAAAACAGCTATAACTATGAGGAAATAAGTAGTACCTTTCGTTATTAAAATTATTGCGAACCTAGAGTTTTTACATAAGGAGACATTATGAATGTCATAATTGCACGGAAATATTAATTCAATTGTGCATCATATTAAATGCCAGAATAGGCAATAGTAAGAAAAAAATAACCTATATTTAAGGTAAGTGGGGTCCATCATCCCAAGACAGTGGCAATACATGGATAAGGGAGGTGTTACAGCATGCATTAGGAGCATGCAGAGATGCCCAAGTGCCTCTACACCGAGTCAGTTCTTGACAAGCTGCGCTTGACCAGGTTTGGTCCAGCACTGGCTTTGAGCCTTCCACTGGTTCAAAGCTGGCTTGTTAGCTCCGACGTAGTGCTGGACCCAGGCTGGTTCCACGCACTCATGTGGCACTACTTTGGGATTAATAAGCCTTTCCAGTAAACAGACTTCTGTCATGTATAGAGCAGAGACATACAAATGTTTCTGAAAGAGGTGATGTGTTTTCACTAGTACTGAACTGAAGCTAATAAGCCCTGTTGGACCCGAGCTGATCATATGCAGAGCTACCCAGCTGCGGCTCTGTACGGCTTTTTCCCCAGCTCCAGTTTCCAGGAACACAGTGTTTTGCATGGCATTAGCTCCAGTCTCACACAGCTTATTATGCCAGTTGCGATGCTACGCGAAAGAGGCAAAATTGTTTCTGGAACAGAGCTGCTCTTGAGTCTAACACATTGCTGGAGCTAAAGATCCCTACCAGACTGAAGCTGGCCTGGCATGAAGCCATCTTGATGTGCTTGCAGCTTTGGTGTATCCTGATGTCATCTGCAGCTTGAATAAACCTCCTAGAGTTATCACTGGTTGGCTGTACAGGATAGGCATGATTAATAGCAACATTTGTGTCATTTTTGAACAATTATGGTCACGATGAAAGCTAATGTAGGAACAAAAATATCCACATTTGCCATTCTGTGGTTCTGACGCTCTATTTGAAAGTATCTTCTGCTATCCGGAGTTAAAGACAATATGCTCGATAAGAAAAAATAGTTTTGATCCAGTATCACCACTTTAATTTTTGCTGCGTTCTGTAGGGAATCACCTGCTCAAAACCAACTGTAATATTCAAGTCTAACTGTCCTATCATTAACAACCTTCTTACACTGACAGAACTGGAAGAGAATGCCATGACAAGTTAACCAAAGTGGAACTTATACACTGTGACAGTTTGAAATGATGGGATTTGAAAAGAGTGCTGGGACAAATAGATTGTATATTGTTTGATCTTACATGTCACGTAGGATACATATTATGTACAATTCAGAAGTAAAAGATATTATTTATATATTTGTCTATTTATCTTAGCTAATAGCTGCATTATGTTCAGCAGATGGCAATGCAATCACTTAGAAGATTTCTCATAAAAAAATTATTAACAGCCTATTAACTTTAATAAGAATAATGTGTTTTTTTGATGTATCTCCTAAATGTACCAGTCACACTATTCAAAAGTCATGGTTAGCTATTAGCAGGGTAACTAAAATACAGTTACTATTGAAAGAGTAACTTTGAATATCCCAAATTGCTGAATTTAAAAAGTTCCACTGAATTTCCTCAATCCTGAATACAAAAATAAAAAGAATCATATTTTGACATGCTGAACTATATGCATGTATCAGGGCAATCTTGATAATACCTTTTGTGTTCGATACCTGCACTTAACAAATTCTTCACACTGAGAAATAAATCCACATATTTTATTTCTAGTATTTGCATGCTTTATAGCCTTTTCTTAGTGCTGGACTAGTGCTAATTTTGTTCATTTGTTAACATAAAAGTAAAGATCTATGATCCCTATATTTCAGTTCTTATCTGTAGGTCATGCTACTTTTCGTCTCAGTTATTTATGTGAACGTTTTCCCTTTCAGATGACGACAACTATATTGCATTCACTTTGGAAATAATGTTGCCTTTTGATGGTTTAGCACAGCACCAAGGTGTTGGGACAGACGTACAGCCACATTTTTCCTTCTTTCTCCCATAAGTCTCTAGAGATCTAGGGAATCCTGTTCAAGTGCCAATTAAATAAGTGTTGTGTTTCTTTATTTTTTAGAAAAAAAGCACTGCATATAGTTAGGGAGTGTGCACATTCCTTCTCTAAAGACTGTTTGTGGCTCAAAAGCAGTTCCACATACTTAAGTTTCCTTGGACCATCTCAGCCATTTAATATTTCCCTCAGCAATTATGGACAGATGAAGGGAACAGGCTACATCGACCAGTCCTGCAAGCACTCTTCCGTGTTTGCAGTGTGAAAACTGTGGTTAAAGCTATTACATTTCATCTGAATGAAAGTTCCCGCTTCCTTTATTCGAGCTCTGAAGCTTGCTATTATATGCAAAATTGCAAAGAGAGGAGCAGAGCCTGGGCAGAGCCTGTGAAGCCCACTGAAGTCTCTGGAAAGACTCCCACTGAATTCAGAAATCCTGGGATCAGGACATAGGTAACTAACTTTATTCTGGACCAAGCAAGATTTCCAAATCATTGGAACTCCAAATAATTTTTCTTCTGATTCCTTCCTGTCTCCATTCTGTGAAATGTGGTTGCACAGGACTTAAAGACATTTTCTGCCTTTGCTCAATTCCTCAAAAAGATGCAGCAATCTAGTTTTGGACTACGAGAAATATTCTGCATTACATAAGATCAAGCTAAACGTGAAGTGTGGTACCATTTTAGAATCTAAGCAATTTCTATGTGACATTTTAAACAAAAATAAAGCATAGTGTTAGTTCTGAAATCTATGGGTGAAGTAAGCAGAAAAATTGTGAAATACCAAAAATAGAAAGAATTGTATTTAGAAAATGAATCAACAGAACTGGTGTTATACAATCACATTGTTCTTATATTTAAAACTATTTTTCTAATGCTGTTCAGAAAAGTTGCAAAATGATAGATGAACACATGGTAGTAAGGAATAAAATGCCAGAACAACACATTTCTGCTGATAAAAACTCAGGAATTTGCAAGAAGTTTACAAAAAATTTCAAAGGGGATCCTGTAAGAAACATTAAGCAGCAAAGCATTGTGATAATTAATTATATTATCATTGGAAAAGGGATTGAATTTGGATTCTGTCAAAACCAGCACAGATTCTCAATTTGAAAAGGGGGCAGAGTTCCCCACAGTCGTCTTATTTAATATGCTGCATTTTAGAATTAACTTTATCGTGCTTGATAATATAAAACCAGGACAAATAAACTCATAGAAAAGCCTATGTTTGAATTATTTTCCTGGCCTAATTTGTGTCCGTAAGAAAATTTTTCAGTGGTTTTAGACAAAACATTGTATCAATTGGTTTCCTGAGAAGGTGACAATTTAATTACAAAGTTGTATTTACTTCCTAGTACCAAACTGTAAGCATATAAGGCATTAGTGCGGACCGTACATATGAGGAATAAAAAAGATAATATGTGTCTTTTGGAAATCAATGGACTCAAGATTACTCCAACAGGAGCTCAAAAATACTAGGAGAGGCAAAAAAACCCAACCCAAAATCCTTCTAAGACCAAGACAAAAATATTTTTTTTGCAAACGGCCAGAAGTCTCTGACTGAACCATCTCTAAATATTTTATATACGTGTAGGGACACATGAAGAGCTAAATTAACCCTGTCTGTCAAATTGGAAGTACTGTCCACTGTGTATGAATATTATGTTCAAGCAAGGTTTATGAGAGTAAAATCTTTCCTCCCCCAGGAACTTAGTGACTAGAGAATGAACTCGAAGTACCTTTGTGGTAGCAGTATGGCTCCTATGCACCTTAATGTACGTGAATTCTGAGGTCAAGTGTTCCATATTTGTACCCACACATATTTTACTGGTTAGTAAGGCCACCTAGATGACAGGCAACACTAGTGCTAGCAGTGAACTTCTCTTGCCTTTTCATTACCACAGTGAAAGCACTCAAGTCCCCCGATGGTAAAAAAGATAAAACATAACTGATTTATGCACACTATTTTAAAACATGATGTCCATAGGGAAAAAATTATAATCTACAAAACCCTTGCAGAACATTAGTTGAATTGTTAAACTGCACTATTTGCAAGCATTTTCACTGAGTCCTGAGGAACTCCCGGGCTCAGGGAACGTGGGGAGGCACGAGCTACTTGTGAGCAATTAACTTGCCATGAAGTAATGGTGGCAGTTTGTCTGAATGGCTTCATGGAAACGAAGTGTGATAAGGAGACATACCTTCGGAGGATTGGAGTCTCGATTATTTTTGTCTCAGTTACTAGATTTACATGGCACAATACAGACTGACAAAATTCTGCTCTTGAGTTCTAGCTTAGCGTTCCTGGGGATGCAAAAGTCAAACCTGAACTCATTACAAATGACAGCAATGTAATTGTATGACCTTTATGGGAATACCTGCTCAAATTTGATACTGAAAAATATGAAAAAGACTTTAAAAACTGGGAAGCTCACAAGCTGCCAGAAGTGTTACAAAGAGATGCTGCCAAACTTTCTCACAGGTGACCACTCCTTTAAAATAATAAAAAAAAAATCATTCTTCCTTCAAGAAACAAAGAATACAGACCAGAGTTCTAAGGCTAGAAAATGTATGAGATGACTCAGTAGTTTAGTAACTCTGAAAGGAGCTGGTGGTCATGCTGGATAATTAGTTGAACATGAACCTGTGTAGTTAATGAAAGGAGGATATTGTTGCAATAAGTAAGGTAAAGTAGAATGCAGTAGAGGAACAAGGAGTTGAAGACCAAATTAAAACCAAAAAGCCTTTGCTGTAAGTCTACAGGGAAGTTGTTAGGCCATTGACTTAAGGTTTAGGTGGTGTATATGAGCACTGTTGAGGAGCTAAATGAATTTGTCATAGCTGGGGCTTCAAAAAGAGGTAGTAAGGAATAAAATGCCAGAACAAATGCCCTCTGTAAAATTTTTTGATAGAAGTTTGGGTTAGTATTTTAATCATAAGCAACAACACTGCCTGATCAGTAAATAAAACATGTCCCTGACTATTATCTAGCCCTGATACTAACCTGATACTAACAACAGGGCTTACATTCAGGTGGCTAAATTCTGTTACCTCTAAAATACAGCCTATTGGAAATAGTATCTGGCTTGTACTGCCCTTGAGTCCTGCTTGGTCCTTTTTTTTTTTTCCTTCAGAAACCACGTTAACCATTTAACAAAATTGGTGACCATTGCCAGTGCCTGTGCTTGGACCTTAGCACTGCTTAGTTTATCAATATAGTCATTGCTTCTTTATTTATACTACCTGCATACTCCAATTTATAGAAATATATGTGAGTCCAGTTATTCTTAAAAAAATTCATCTACAGACAACCCTGAAATCAAAGCAGAATTCCCATAACCATTGCCCTAGAAAAATCATCTTGTTGCTACTAATGTGAACAAACTGTTTGCAAAGCAGCTATGAGCCTAGCAAGCACTGAAAGATGGATTTGAATGTGCACTCATGGAAATACAGTTTACAATTACTAGAATTAAATACATCATGTCTAGTGCCTGTTTGTGTGTGAAAGACATTAACTTGATTGTTTACTACTTAGTTCTCATCATAATGTATATTAAAAAACATAGAAAACTTTACGTTCTGTGTATTGAAGGCCCATGATTTTCAAGTGTTTAGGAACTTCTACTTCTTAAACACCTTTTTTAACTTGTCAAGACATGTTTGAGTTACCAAGTACAATAATATCTGAATAATTTATTCAAGCATGCACATACAACATATCTTAACAACATTAGAAAAATAAAATAAATGTATAAAAGTAAGTTTTGTAAGTCAGAAAAGTTGATACAACCTTGAGCTCCTTATAGTCTATTTTTTAGAAGAACACAATGTGAAAAATGAAACTAAAAAAGTAGGGCCTGTAGTAATAGAAACAGCTGTCACATTCATTTTTGTCTCTTGGATATTAAAAACAGCTAAATAGAATTGATTAAACTTTTCTTTAGAGCTGCCCTGGAAAGGTAGCAGCTATGACAGATTTCATCCAACAAATTACGTATTTTTTAAACTCAGGCTTATAATGAAAATGCTTGGCGTTATTCTATAGTATTCCTCCTGTGGTATTATGAAATAGAGAGGGGATAGTGAAACTCTACTGCTGTTTGTCATATTAGAAATGTAGAAACCATCTGCACTCCAAAAGACTATTTTGCTCAGTATGCCTGTGGTTTACGAGAGCATATCTGTGAATAGTTTAATTCAACAACAGAAGACAGATCATATTGATTATTTTTGTTACACAGATATATTACTGATCTTTGCCTATTCAACAGTTAATTTTGGGAAGGTAATTCTTGTTTTCAGACAATCTAAATATTCATTGTGCTAGCATTTAGAAAGCACAACAAGTTGTAAGTTAAAATCACTGAAATTCAGGAAAGGGGCAATAGGAAAAAAAAGCGATCCGATCCCCAACATGTGTTCTGGACATATCAAGTAATAATGTATCCATCTCCCATTTATTAAGGCCATGAAGGTTGTAGTACTTAGATATTTAAATAGAGGTATAACAATGTAAGTTTAAAAAATCGCATACAAGTTTTTTGGCCATGAACAAATGTCAAATCCTTAAACATGGTACATAGGCAAAGAGACACAGAAAATTCAAGTTACAACGCCATTTTAAAATACTCTGTTACCTGCTGAGAACCATTTGTAAATGCTTAGAATTTTGAACACTTTTTGTAAAATATAGTAAGAGACCCTGCAATGACAAAGTTTGTAAGTGTAACTCTGAGAGTCAAAAAAAAAAAGAATCATGAATGGTCCCTTATGCTTTCTTATTTCCATTGCATGAGTACTGTTGGAGCCTCTGTTAGGCCACACTCTACATCTCTGAATTCAGAGGGAATTTAAAGCCCCTTAGAAGTCCAGAAAATTTATCTTGAGTGAGGCCTTTAAAGTTGTTCCGTTTCTTCTGTCTGTGTTGAAATCTAGCAAAATAATCTCATCGTTTTGGAGGTTGTTTTTACAGGCATGCATACAAAAGAGAAACAGGGGCCCACTTTTAACATTTTACAAAAGTGGTTTAGCAAGGCAGAACAGGGAACTTCAATCTTTTTTTTCTGGCAAACTCAATAAATCACTCGCTTTCTACTAAGTTTCAAAGTTTGCTGAAGCTCTGAGTTGTAAATGGGCTGGGGCCTGCTTTTTACTTCGGGAAGTTTTTGTAAATGCTAAAATGACTGTAAGAAGAAATAAACCTCTCTGTGATATATAGCAAGAGCCTAACCTGAATTCCAGTGAAACTGCATGGAGAGAGTCCT
>NW_010518160.1:0-13425 GCF_000687285.1 Phaethon lepturus | reverse complement strand
GGAAAGAGGTCACTAATCATGGATACAGCCCGTGCTGTACCGACAGGAGAGTGACTCCCAAAGGAGAAAACAAGCAATATGCCCACGTACTTGGGGATGGTAGTATTCATCCTCCGTCTGTTACGGAGTAGCGTTGGTGACAGCCAGGAAAGTGCGGACAGCAAGGACCTGAGACCCTGGAGACATCAACAACTGCAGAGTCAACAGACACACAACAGGGAAAAGAGGCCAAGAGAGTAATGGTTTTTTTCACCAGCCTTGTTGTCTTGCTTATTTTTTTCTCATTTAATCTCTTTTCCGTACCACTCTTCATGTTGCTCCCTTAACTTCACCGACTGCGTGAGTCTTCCATCACAGAGAAGGACTTCAAGGAAGGAAGGAAGGCAGGCAGTGGAGGCACAAACCTTCACGTCTGAGTGGACATCACTCAGGAGGGGATCAGCATTATGCTGGTGTGGCCTTGATCAAATCTATAGTTATTAGAAATATTTGAAATATTAGAAACATTTGTCTGCAGCTGGGTCAGTATTTTATTTTCTAAGTTTTTTTTTCCAAGTATTTTGTAAGCTATCAGTTCTTGGGGGCTTTAAGCCTTTGCACAAAACACTCAGCCCTGTATATTTGTGCAAAATGTAAACCAGATGCCTGGCAGGCACACACAGAGTGCGTACTGCCACAGTAAACTGGCGATTGCTTTCAAACCATTGCTTTCTACTTCATTGCACATAAATATGATTCTCCTAACCCCTTTGCTGGAGTTTGATGGGAAGAAAAGCACCAGACTTTCATGAAAGAACAGCTAAAAGCAAACTAAGAAGGAGCGTCTTAGGGAAAAGGGGCAGGCAGAGCTCACTGCCATAACTATGGGCCTTAAAGCACTAGTGCTCCTCGTGCATATGGTGTAAGATACCTTCTCACGGCCAGCTCTAAAGTATGAATAAATGTAGCTAGGTCTGCATTTCAAAGAACTGTTTGCTATGTCCTGGTGAGGCATTGAAAATAGAAAGCTGACCTGATTATACTGTCTGTGAATGGTTGCATGCTTTTCTATCATAATAGTGATTTTGTCGTTTGGAGATGTTGTGGGTTAACCCCATCAGGCAGCTCAGCCCCGCTCCAGTGGGAAAGAAGAGAGAATCATATGGGTAAAAGTGAGAAAACTAGTGGACTAAGATAAAGACAGTTTAAGATGTAAAGCCAAAGCTGCACACACAAGCAGAGCAAAAGAAGGAATTTATTCCCTACTTTTGGAACAGGCTGACCAGTGAGGTGGTGGAGTCACCATCATTGGAAGTGTTCAAAAAACGTGTAGACGTGCCCCTTCAGGACATGGTTTAGTGGGCATGGTGGTGTTGGGTTGGTGGTTGGACTTGATGATCTTAAAGGTCTTAATGATTCTGTGATTCTGTGATACTTCCATCGGCAGGCAGGGGTTCAGCCATCTCCAGGGAAGCAGGGCTTCATCACGTGTAATGGTGACTTGGGAAGACAAACGCCATAACTCCAAGTGTCCCCAAGTGTCCCCTTTTCTCCTTCTTTTCCCAGCTTTTATTGCTGAGCATGACATCATATGGTCTGGGATATCCCTTTGGTCAGCTGGGATCAGCTGTCCCAGCTGTCTCCCCTCCCACCCTGTTGCCCACCCCCAGCCTCCTCACTGGTGGGGTGGTGTGAGAAGCAGCAAAGACCTTGGCTCTGTGTAAGCACTGCTCAGCAATACCTAAATCATCCCTGTGTTATCAACAATGTTTTCAGCACAAATCCAAAACACAGCCCCGTAGTAGCTACTACGAAGAAAATTAACTCCATCCCAGCCAAAACCAGGACATGAGATTGTGATGTTATTATTCAGCATACAACTGAAATCCATTGATAAGGGGGTTCAGTAGCATCTCTGCTAAATGGAGTATTTACCATAAGCATTAGACACCAGTGCTCCTCTGATTTCCTTGTTAAAGATCAGTGTTGACTCCATCTGTGCAGATGCTCAGTCTGGGACTAGTTTGCTAACCAAGGGAAGCAGGTTCTTGTGATATTCTCTGTGCAGACCTTTTGAGTGAATTCTTTAAAAAATCTTTTTTGAAAATGTGTTTTCCAAGTTGTTTATATTTGTTGCCACCCAGGGCATAGTCACCATTTTCTTTTTCAGCCACTGTTTACCTTGAGGACACAAAGCTGAGAACAATGGGATTTAATTTTGATAGCTGAAGATTCAAATATTGAAGAAAATTGCTGCTTATCTAGTTTTAAAACAACTTCAACCAATAGCAATACATTAATTTTGAGGTGGATCTTCTTTTAAATGTTCTTATCTAAAATAATTTTTAAAAGTATTCAAGAAACAAAGCAGGGGAAAAATAAATTCTATTTTGGGAAGAGTGAAGTTTTTAGTAACAGTATTCATATAAAAACTATAATATAATGAGAGATTGCAGGAGGTGATGAAGGGGAACTTTAGGGGGAGATGAGGAAGGAGACATACATAATTGTGGTTATGAAAGCTTTGTAAGAGAGAAGAACTTCAGACTTGGGACGTGTCAGAGGTGGAAACAGCACATAAGGTTTTAAATGGGCTGAGATGTTGCTGGAGGTCTACTCCATCCACTTTAGTACACATATCAAGATGTAAATGAGAAGGAAATCAAGTCTTGCTATGGATACTAACACCTGTCCATCAGGATGTACGAGTTTGCAATCTATGAACATATCGTTCAATGCTGAAAAACCTAGCTGCACCTTGTTTGCCTGGGCATCTTAAAAGCCTACTAGTTTTTCTTACTAACTTCCATTACAATTGCAGTTATAAAAATAAGGTATAAAAATCCATTTAGTACATAGTTTTAAGATTTATTTCTAATATCTTATGGGGATAGTTGTAGAGTCTGTTGGATTGTTTTTCCCCTCTTTGAAAGAACATGAGAAAGTTGAGGAGTATTTGCAATTTCTTCTCAGGTCTATAGATTGCTTGTCTACTAGAAGGCTACTATCAGCGACAGTCCCATGATTTGGCCTTCAGTGTTGAAAATGTTTTTCCTCTGTTTCTTCCAGACACTGCAAATGTTGTACTAGGTCGGTTGTTGACAGCACGAATTGGAGTAAAGTAATCAAGGTCAGTCTGGAAAAAATAGCAGTGGTGGTGAGAACGTGAAAGCACCTACTGGGTTTGGCTGCGTGGCTTGCAGAGTTTGAATTGCCTCGGCACTGGGGATGCGAACGGCTATTGCTTGTCTTGTGCTCCTCACAGCATTCGTGCCTGTTTGGTTTGCTGGTTCAGCGTGTGGCCAGCACTGCACCTCTCAAGAATTCAGCGCTCGGTTAGCGTTTTAGCAGCCTGCTTCCGACAGGGTGAAATGCTAAATTTTTGAAAGCCTGATGTTGCTGTGTAAGCATTTCTTTGTATTCGATTATTCAGAGGAGGAATGGGGCAAATAGAGAGGGTTTATTTGATTGGTGAATTTGTTAATGACTGTTCTTTAATTATTTCAGGTTCCCACATGCAAAACTTATTGGGCATGCTAGTACATTTCAAAGTAATGGGTTTTTAAATTTAAATAGTAATTTGGAAAATTAAAAAAAAAAAAGAAAGGAGAGTACAAAAATGTATAAATGATTCACACGCTGTGTTTTCCAGTCTGAGATAAACATCAGATAACAAACTCAGGCCCAAAGGGTGTATGTTGGCAATCAATTCTGCTCAGCCAGACATTCATAAATATGATTTATTTAAATTATGTGCTGTTCAATAAACATCTGAATCTTTATTTATACCTCTCGATTTGCCAAAATGTTTTGCTAGAAATCTGAGAGGATGAGGAAATATGATAAGAACTGCTTTCACCATCTGTTAAAGGAGAAAACTTGACATATTTTTTGGAAGAAACATGCATATTTTCTTCTGAAAAAATATTGTGAAAGACTGCTTATGGCATGGTCAAGGGGCAAAAGGAATGTAAAAAATATTTTAACCTACTCTTTATAGGCAAGTAGCTAAAATAGTTGTTTTAATAACATAACAGGGTTATAGAGAAGTAACAATGAATTTCAGTAATCTTTCACTACCTTTCCTCAGACAAGCGTTGCAGTTGGAAGACAGTCTTCCTGGCCTTTCCTTTCTTTACCAAAGAAGAAAAAATATAATGGAAGTTATTTTGTGTTAAGCAAATTATAAACAAGCAGGAACACGAAATTTTGGCACATATTAGCAGGTAGAACGCCAAGAAACTTGTTGATTCCTATATGCAGTGGTCCCTGTAGATATTCTTGGCTTTTCTTTGGCTTCAGTTCATTTTACTACTGTGACAGCTAGGAGTTATGTGTTATTTTAACTCTCAAAAGCCGTAAGGGGATTAGGCCCCCATTGTGCTAAATTCTGTACAGATATATAGAAAAATGCATTTCCTCCCTGAAGATCTTACTCTGTTGTCTGCAGGGTGAGAGACAGAAAAGGCAGGCAGAAGACATATGATATGTATGTGGAAATATTAATTTAGCATGCAACTTCAGTTTTAGATTGTGTTTGTATTTTATTGGATTATGTGTAAACTATTATTATAATTTCATTATTTCGTTCTACAATGTTTCCTTCCCAAACCCTTTTTGGGTACTTCATCTCCCCTTTTACTCTTACTTTCTTTTAAAAAACTGAATCTCAACTTTTCTTTTCATCCTTGTTTACCAAGGAACCACACGATCACATTTTGTTTCTGTGAGAGAGAGGAAGAGAAAGAAAAAAATCATTGGTACAAGTTTTGTGAAACTACACAGTAGGATGGTTAGAAGAGAGTCTACAAAACCCTTTATTAGATGATCCAGATCCACATTTCTACAAAAAGCCACTGGAAGCAGCTCCGCTCTATGTAGAACTGCTTGTGTCTATTGATAAACTTCGTCTGTGCTGGCACTTTGTTTCAGCATGTAACGTGTATTTGTAGTTTTATCGATCAGTCATACATCTATCAGGAGATGCAGTTACCTGCTCTGCACAAAGAACTGTGGTGTCTAGATATGCAATAGGGCAGGTGGCTACTTAATTTTTTTAAAACCTTCTCTGTGTTCTTTAAAATTCAGAGCACTCTGTTTTCCTTGACAAACACTGTCCTTCAGCAAGAGATTAATCACAAATGAAGGATGAAGGATAGTATTTGATAAATATTACATGTTGAATATCACCAGGAGTGGTGAAATAACTAGCTAGTCACATGCAATCCAAGTAATTGCAACAGGTATATTGTCAGGACTATTAGTGATAGTTAATTACGATTGCCTGACAGGCATATATTACATCTTTCTGTGTCACCTTCGATTGTTCAATCTGTTGTGTCTGCAAACACTACGAATCCCACTGTCCTGCAGAGATAAGAATCTGAGAAGTACCCCTTTGTGGGCACTTTGGTGAGCTTGGGAGTAATAATAGCTTCTGAGAAGACACGTCTATCACTACTATTTAGTTTGTGTTTGACTATCTGGAATGCAAAAAATATTGAAAGCTAACAAGAGATTTTATAGGATAATTATAGATGAGAATTATAATGTCTGACTTAGCTTAGAGGAACTATAATTTTTCAGTGAAGATATTTCACTGTTACACTTTTGAGAGCTTGCATTAATCATAAACCCTTAGGCAACTCCGATACGAAGTTTTGGCATGAAGCAATATGCTTTCAGCTACACCTGTGCAATTCAGCTGAGTCCAGTACAAAATGCTGTTCTCATTTCACTCTCACGTAAGTACGTTTATAGAACTGAAAGCACAACTGAAGAGCAATGAAACTGGGTGTTGATGGAAACAGAGCACAAAGACTTGACAACTTCCTTCTTGAGAAAGTACAATGCCTAGACAACCACACTGAGCAGCACCTTTGGTGTGGTTAGCACATGAAAGGCTTGCATTTCGAAAAATATCTGATAATGATCAATTTTTATTTAGACGCTTAGCCATAGGACTAACGAGATGTGTACAGTGTTCTGCTGGTAGATTAGATGGCCTCTTCTTTCCAAAGTGACTGGAGATAATGGTGCCTTGAGATTTTATTGGCTAAACTTGGGAGTCCTCTGAACATTAAATCCCTGCAAAAGGTTACAAAAGGAACATCTGAAAACTGGGAAACCCCACTCAGTGTCCGTTTCTAAAAAATCGGGTTCTGAAGTAATGAAGAGGTCACTTGGTTTAAGACCTGCTTTGGTTCCCATTTAAATCAGGGATAAATATCTTACTGATTAAAATGGGAACAAGAACAGATTCTTGATATATTTTTCATTTGAGATTTGCAAGCTGTTTTTCTTGTGCAACACTCTGAACTATGGTGTGCTTGAGTTATGCTCACAGGAGTTAATTTTTCAAATATAAGAAAATATACAATCCAAAGCTTGCTTTCAAGTCTTAGTCTGTGTATTACTGGGGATTTTAATGCTGTCTCTTTTTAATAATTTACACGTAAGGAACCCAACATTAAAAAAAGTCAGCATCTAGATATATATTTATATGTTGTCTGATATGAGACACATCTATGTATATCTAGAAAACGGAGATATAACAGATTTGTTTTTACAGTTTAAGTCCTATGAAGCAATTTTTTCAGAGGGAACTCATTATTTCTTTGAAGAAAGGCTCAGCTGGCATGGATTTGCTATTGGTTATTAGGATTAAGAATAAAATTAAAACAGTGAATCCTCTTATAATAGGGCCAGATCCTCAGAAGGTATAAATCATGACAGCTCAATGTAAGTAAAGTAAGCTCTGACAATTTACATCAGTTTAGAATTTGACCTTCTCCCCAGAAAATTATTTCTCTGAAGATCATGCTTCCTATATTTGTCTTACTTTGTGCCTGGCAGAGAATTAATTAACACATAATTGCTTTGGTGAACTCAGGATAAAACTTCTCTGTTCAAGCACTCTATTCATTTACTGATTAACTTGCTTCATGGCTGAGTTAGTTCTGCAGGGTCATGCTGTACTAATGACCAGAGCACAGGAACATTGTCAGACCAATGAGGATGAGGTAGGCTTGGACATATTCCAGATTCTGTTCAATTAACCACTGAAATTTCAGGAGCTTTGGGGACAGAGTTGAAAAGTAAGTTGAAGAGAAAGTACATAAAGAATTAGATTGATATTCCAGATGGAGGGAGTGGGAGGGAGACCTTGCTGGATGAGACTGAAAGAAAGATGAATCGAATAAAAATGTGAAGAAATAAAAAATTTTGAAAATGCATAAAACATGTTACTGATGATTTTTCAGAGGATTGTGATTATTACTTCCTTACTGTGATCTAATTTTGTTCTTTCTCTTCTGACACTGCCTGATAGTTCAATCTCTATGTCAGTGTGGCTACTTGCATAGGTACAGATCATGCATGCATAAAGGCTCATAAGATCTAGCTCAGATCTCCTTTAAAAATTTTCCATTTTCTTTTTCACAGTCCAGATTTTCTGCCACAACATACTACTGTATGTAACCTAAAAAAATTTGCTGTGTTTAAGACCCAAAATTTGATCTTGTTAAGGTCAATGAGAATTGCAAATGCTGAATATCTTTCAGAGAGGTCCCAGAGACAGGCATGGTCTCTGGACACATGGTTCCAGATCCCATTAGCACTACTGAGATAACGGCATGTGCACTGGAAGGAAAATGGGCTGCTCAAAGATTAGAGGAGACCATGTTTTTCTCATAATCAGCAGTTCAGTTATTGATTCTTTTTAAAAATAGCACTCAGCTGAAAACTTTCAGCAGATGTGGTATCGTGCCAGCTTCACACAGGTTCGGCAAAACATGGATTTCAGGAAACTGGGCAGAATCTTCCTAATTGTGTCTTAGATTTTCAGCTAATCTTTTTTAGGCTGCAGAGCACTATTGTATCAAATGACTTGAACTTTAATTGTAGATACTAAAAACATCATAAATGTAATTTTTTAAACAACTCTGGCTGTATTTTTTTCTGGGAAAAATTGATTTCAGCTTTACCTAACTGAATAAACTCAGATGCAATTAAATTCTATTGAAAGCTAAATTCTATTTTTAGTTATCACATCAATTAGTAGATCAAGTAAAAACTGTACCTACAAGCTTATTTTGACCTGCCAACTCATGCCAATATTGCAAACTGTCTGGACTGCAGTGTTACCTTGCATTATTTAACTTGACTTCGTAACTCAGTATGAGAACTCAAGTTTTTTTCTTGTAAAGATGAGACTCTAGTACTTCAGTTGTTTCTCACTCTCTAGAATCTGGCCAGTATTTTGATTTAATTTTGTAAGTGAGAAGTGAAGCTAAATTCATCAAGTTTGCTTAACTTTCAGAGCATTCGTCAAAAGGTGCTATAGACAAAATCAATAAAGGTAGGTGTTGTTAATAAACTGAATTTCAGCACTGGATGTCTAATACTGTAAGAACAATACAATTACCATTGTGCTGTACAAATTGTGAGGATGAGTTTAATAATTTTTTAGATGAGAATCATAATATTGCAACAGTTTTAGCTTAATTACAATGGCAGATGAAGGTGGTGGTTTTTTTTTATAGTAAAGTAAGTTTCCAGAAAAAAAGACAAAAACTGTTTCCGGGGTTGAAATTTTTAAAGCTTTTTTTAAAATCATTCAGTAAAATCTAAACCTTTTATTCCTATAAATCCACTATACTGCACAGCTGGACTCTGATATTCTAGTTACTATGGCAGAACATTTCTGTAGCAGTTTCTAAATCCTTCTCTCTGAACCAGTGAACATGGTTGAAAACCCTGCCAAATTCTGTCTAAGAATATTCGCAGTATACTCAAGGTCTACTAGTAGATCAAGAGGAGATTGAACTGTTTTTCCCCTCCCACCTACAGGAGACAGAGTTCTCGATTAAGAAACAGAACTCTTTGGTAGACCTTCCGCTTACCCTGCTGAAGCCAGTATCACACCATGCAAACCACTTTCTGTTTCTAAGTTAGGTGAGATGCAGGCAAATGTTCCAGACTGTGCAGTGACTGTTGTTTGCCTCTGTAGATTACAGAATTAAGCTTTAGGGAAGGCTTTGGGAGGGTGGCTGTGCTGTGTATCAGACAAACCAATTTAGATAATATAAGCCTTGCAACAAACCCTTGAGAAAATGGAATGATGTTATACAATAATACATTGACTAAAAAGAAATCTGAGAATTGCTCTTTAAATTGATACTTATTAATGTGTTGTTATTGCCTTTTTACAATGGAGATGGCATTTTTCTAACCAAAGATAAGTTTACATTTGAGCTAGTTACCCTAGTCAGTGGAGAAGAGTTACTTATGTCAATATGATCTAGGTATAAATTCATCTTGTTCTCCAGATACATACATAGCTAAAGTACAACAGAAGAACATCATAATCCCAAAACATGTTTCATCGCCCTATAAAAAGGCACTGGAGTGACGTGTTTAGCTGTAAATGTCTACACTTTTGATGTCTGAAGTTAGGTGAGATGAATACCATACAAGGCTGAATACAATTTTCTTACTTAGCAATATTTTCTACTGCAAGTTTAAGACTTTATATGTGACAATGTATTCCTTATTTTGCAGTTGAATGACATCAAGACCCCAATACATTTTCTAAATGTCCAGTAGAGTAGGAAGAGACAAATCCTAAACCCTGGTATAGCAGGTATTAATTTTATGAAGAGTCATACAACTCAGTCGCATGTCAGGGAAAGGTGGATGTTGTCAGTAAAAATACAGATGACGTTACAGGTTAATTATATCAATAAATGGTGTTGGAAATTTTAAAGCATAGATGTGGGCTTGCTCTTTTCTTTAATTTTTGAACTATATATCAAACCCAAGCAAAGAAGAAAATTGTTAAAAAACCACATTTATTATTACTCATGAAAGTAAACATTGGTATTATTAAAAAGTTTATCATGGATATTGAAATTTGTATTACCAAATATATGTAGATGCAAAGATAAGTAGTAGTCACTATTGTCTCTTCCTTTAAATTTGTATTTTCTGCCATTTTAGGTCTTAAAATAAGGAACTCTCAAATCATTAAAATACAGAGGAAACAATTTTCTGTTTAGAAAATAGAAAAGGGAGCAAGATCTCTGGATTAAGTTATCCAGACTGGTCTTCCAAATGGAACTGTGAAAAAGTGATAGATGGTCAGCCCTTCATCAGTCCGGGCTTTACATCAGCACCGATCACAAGGGTATTCGAGCACTGCAGTTCCCCACTGCTTCCCTCCCCAGTTCTGTGTAGCAGTCCACACTCCCTCCACTCAAATTTGTGGGGCATTGCTGTCTTTCTCACTGCGTATCACCTCTAGGTCTCTTTGGGAATGGACAAAAAGGAGTTCTTCACAGGAAGCAGCAGCAGCTGTAGAACAGGCAAATCTGAGAACTCCAGATGAATTGATAACTGATGAAAGGATCTGGTTGCCTGAGTGTATCAGTTTACGTTTGCAGGTAAGTCATCTAATTCAGAATAGAGGCATGGAGTTCTATATGACAAAATAGTCTGGAAGTCAGCATCTGCTGCTGTGAAACCATATCTTCTTGACTTCAGTAATCTCATAAACTGCCTTTTGTCATTCCTATTCTACTGACTCGTAAGTTTTAATCTAAAATGTCTCAAATCCCAGCATTGCTGGTGTTTTGATGAAAAATTTGAAACAGGCTACTGGTATTTGAATCCAACTGAGAAGTTGATACAGAGCCTTTCCCATGCCTTAGGTCACAGTAGGAGTGGTAGCCCCAGGCTATAGTCCCTTTTTTGGCTTCCAGCCAATGCCAGTTTAAGGTTTTAGTGTTAATTTTTGAAGCAGTCAGTCTAAGACTCATATCCCCAACTTCACAAAGGAGGAATTTTTCATATTTCCATGTATTAAATCAGCAATGTGCCATCAGAACAACATCAGAATCAGAACAACACGAGACTAGCATCTGAGAGCTGGAAGTAAAGCATTGTCAGCTAGGAAGGTCCAAATAAACTTCAAAGAGATTGGTTGAACTTAGTGGCCTGGTCCTTTCTGAGAAACACTGCACTCTGAAACATCCTTTTCAGCAAATGAAGGGCATTTGAAGTCTTCAAACTCTGCCAGCTTTCCCCCTTGAAAGACAAAACAAACAAAAAAGTTAAATGGCTTTTTTAATTGGCATGGCTTTTTCAAAATTTATCCATTGCTCCCAGAGTTGACCCTCATTCAAATGGTGTACAGATGCCTGTGAAGACTCTGTGACTTTGTTATTGCCATTGAATTTGTTTGAAAAAATATTCAAAATATTTTTGGAAATTTTTTTTTTTTGAATTTTTTTTTACAGCGATACATGGATTTTCAAAATCTCAGATGAGTAAATGAAAAGTAATGAATGACCTGTAGCTAATTAGCAGACATTGCATGCATTAGTTTTCAGTAGCATGTTATTGGAAATTTCTTATAAATCCCATTTAAAAATAGTTGTGATTGATAAATCTATTTTATTTTTCAATTTTGAGTGCACAAATTTTACCTTTGGGTGTCACAAGATGGCACTGTAAGAACACACATTGCATTTCTTCACTGAGTGCTTTCATTGCCACGAAATACTGCCAAACTCACCTACATATCCCTCAGACCTTGGCAGTCTCATTGCGATCTACCTGAGGGGGTTACGCTGGCAGCTGGGGGTTGTGGCTGGTCACAGACTGCTATCTCAGAGACCCCTGCGCAGACCCCTCTCCTTACGGGGCGTTAGTGCTGGGGCAGGGCAGGTGTGCAGAGATCCACTCCATCCCCACAGCACACCCTGCATGGGTACGGAGTCCTGCTCATCATCCCGTAAGACTGAGGCATACCGTAACGAGTGTACACGGAGCCTTTATAAATTCAAAGTTCACAGCTTCGTAATAGGGAACCAGCCTGGCACGTCATCCCTCACTTCTTGAGCCCAGACCTTTAGGAAGCTCTCCGGAGGTAACAGTCTGTTAACTACAGAGAAGTGTCTTCACACCATGGTAGGGATGGCCATGACACAGGATGGCTTGAGCTTGCTGGTGGGTTGTCAAAGGGGCAGATGGAGCAGACAGGGGCAAGTGAAAAGTGCTGTGTGAAAGACCTGGGTGGCACTGGGGACAGGAGGATGGGTGCCTGCAGAAGTCCATAGCACGACAGGGAAAGTGCACAAAGCGGGTTGTGAAGAAAAGCAGGGGCCTGCGTAACCACTGCTCCACCAGGATGGCCCATATAAACCCAGTGAACTGCCATCCTGCCAACTCTGAGTTGCTTCTGTGAAAACAGAGGAAAGATTTCTTTCCCCATCGTCTCCGCTGCCAGCTTGCAGACAGTGCTGGGCCATTTCTTCTGTGATGGGAGGACAGTAGGGAAGATCTGCACATGCTCCCCTGATAGACTGAGACATGGCTTTGGCTCGGGAGGCTCACGCAGAGCTGTGCTCCCTGCATACATCTTCCCTGCTCGCGAGTGGCAGAGGCCGGCGCTGTGGCACGGTCTGCGCAGCTGCCTCTAGACAGCACGTGGGCTCTGGTACGTGAAGAGACTCCTCTGTGTTGCTGTGGATGGGGGCGTGACGAATGGGCCAGGCTGATTCTGGAAACCTCTTCCCGCCTCAGGATGCCATACCTTTTTGGGGATCATTTGTCTGTCTTTCTTACACTGTCCTTTAAGCACAAGGGTTGAATACTTGCACCTTTTTCCCTATGAGTCCTCAGCCAAACGTAGGCAGAGCGAGGCAATCACCTGAGCCGGGGAATGCTGGGAGGAGGAGGGCACTGGTCCGTCTGAGATCTCCTGCCATGTTACTGAGGGGCAACGGTGAACCCCTGAAAGATGGACCCTCTGCTAGATCTTCTGAAAGTCAGGGAGGTTGAAGGCACCTGAGCCCACAGACCTGAAATGCCAGTGGCTGCACTGGAGGCCAGGGAATGGTTATGGCATGGGGTACAACCGTGTCTCAGGATACACCATGTCCTGGTTTGGCATCCTCAGCCTTCATAAAGGCCACTTTTTAATCTCATGAATTTTGTGTGGCATTTAAATGGCTTGGTGCCGCAGCCATGTTTGATAGTGCTAAGCTGCTGTGCCATCCTGCGGCAGGCGCCAGGCTCCTGTGTCCCAGGGCAGAACCTCCTCCTCTGGGGGACGGAGGGGGTTTCCTCACAGGCGCCGTGAAGGAGCCAGCCTTGGAGGATGAGTCTCTCTGCCCATGTTTGTAATGATGGCGATGGATTTCTCTGGCTCACAATGTCTGTAGACATGCTCTGCAGCTCACTGGAGCAACTGTACATCAGGAGCAGCAGGACCTTTGTGGCAGTGTCAGAGGCACGTTGTGGCCATGTCTGAATATGCTCTTTCTAGACCACAGAGCACACAGTTTTGTCACCAATACACAGGTTTCCTCACAAGGAAAGCTCAATATACAGATGCCTGAGTGGAGCCTTGTTGGTGGATTGACCTTGGCTGGACACCAGGTG
>NW_010518159.1:0-9700 GCF_000687285.1 Phaethon lepturus | reverse complement strand
GCCCTGCTTGCTCGGTCGCCCCCGCCGCCAGGCCAGCGCAATGCACCGCCGATGGCGCGTGGCAGGCCTGGGGAGCAGATTGCGGAGCCTGCGTACCGCACTCTTAATAAGTAAGTCTTGGTTGTTAACGTTTTTATTTTAAACATCTTGCCCCTTTAAATTTAAAATGTCCTGTAACAACGAGTAGTCAAAACCAGCTGTGATCTTTCTTTAAAAAGGGGAAGCAGCGGGACAGCAGCTAGAACAGCCGTAGTTTTTGTTCAGCCAAAAAAAGAGCAAATTCTGAAATATATGCACCCTGAGAAATAACCTTTAAATTAAAAGATGCCATTTGCTTACTTTGAGTTACTGCAGGCTTAAAAAGCTCCTGTGTCCTCCCTCTTTGAAAATCACGATTTCAAAAGATAATTTCCAATTTATACTGCCAGAATACATTTTAAGTTCTTCAATAAGTGCAGTTACTCCTGTAATACATACAGAGCTATTATAACAGCAGATACAAAAGCTATGGACTATAGAATAAAGAGAGTGTATAGTCAAAGCACAAATACCAAGTATTCTGCATGGTTATGTATCTGCCCATGTCAAGAAGCTTTCTTTTTAGAATAGAAAGACAACATCAGACTTCTATGTAAAAATAAAAAAGTAAAACCTAAAGGAAAGTGTCTTTACATCACTTTAGAGGTTCACAGAACATTTTAAAACTAACTCAAATTCAGCATTCATGTAGAAACATTTTAATACATACATAAAAAGATAAATTACAATTTCAGTTTATGAACAGAGACTGCCTTCTGGTTCTTCTGTTTCTTCTTTAATTTGCTTGCATCTTTAATTTGCATTTTTACTTGATCTTGCAGTTGAGAAAAGAAGGCCTGGGATGATTTCAAGACCTTGTCTTTACCTTCATCCTGTCAATGGACAAAATATTTGTTATAACCAAAAAATGTACAAACAATACCATTACGCTACTTACTAGTTACTCACATATAATGGTAGTTGACTTAAAAAAAAACCCCAATCAAGGGAATGGTTCAAATGCAGGAAATAAGAGTGTAAGTCTTAGTATTTACAGGAACACTGCCTTGTAAACTTTGAAATAAATAAGAAGTAGTACCTAGTGCAAACAATCATTTCTGCTTTGTGAATATACTTTGATACAAACTAATTGTGTCATACAACTTTTTTTTTTCCATATCTAAAGATTAAGTTGCTTAAAATTGAAATATATTTCAAATGCTGAGTAAGCTTCTAAAGATTCCAACTTTTTCAACCATTTAGGTATGATTTATTCGTAATTAAAGCAGTAACATCTATATGAACATGCATTAGAAACAAGGGGGTCCCTGCAAAGTGCAACCAGAGCTGTATTTTTTCAGGACTCTGTACTGGCATCATGCTCTCAGGAGAATTGGCAAAATCAGGACTCAAAAGGCATTCAAAACACTACTTTGCATAAGACAGTTACAAGTATGGATTAGAACAGTCCTTCCAAAACTGTAGTTCAAAAGAACACAGGAGAAAGCAAGGAGGTGGCAGGGAGAGAAAAAGAAAGGGAAAAAAAAAGTATGCATCTATGCATCTGCCCTTTGCATGTCTTCTTCCTACCTCTTTCTTTCCAGCAGCTCCATTTATCTTTTATATTTGCTTAGGCATAAATAAGGTAAGCAGGTCTGTGTGCTAAGCAGATATACTACTTGTGTACAACAATTTTTGAGGGTATGGAAAAAGATTAGGAGATGAGAGATGCGAGGGAAACAAACCCTATACTTTGTAATTGTGATAAAGTTCCCTTTCCTCTCTCTAGCTAAATATTATCTACCCTTGGGATTTTAATATTCTTTACCTGGGAAGCTCCCAGTTACACAGGACTACTTAAGAGAGCCTTACCTTGAGCAGAGATGCTTTGCCTTCTTTTGTAAGCCTTTTCAATTTTGCTGCAGCAGCTTTTTTGCTAAGTTTTGTGCTTTGTTCTGGTTTCATCTTTTCAAGCAGCTTTTGACGTTTCTCCTTCTCTTTTAGCTTCATACGTTTACGAAGCTTTTTCTTTCTTCGTTCTCGTTTTTTGTCTGTGGTAGTCTTTTCTGCATCTGTTTTCACATCACCAGCTTTGTTCTTTTCCTAAAGTGAACAAGAGCTCTAGATCCATCAGCATGCAAAAGAAAAGACTCACTTCCAGTACTCAAATCTGTCGTAGTGTTTCCATTATTTCAGTTGTTTAGCCAGCTCAGGCCAATACAGCATTAGGGCAAAGGCCAAAAACTGGCAAAAGTTGGGAAGTGAGACTTGTACAATTGATCGAAGACATGCTAATTGCTCTTCCCTATTGTCATTTAGCTTTCCCCGTCCAAATACCCATATATATGTTGGGAAAATAATTACCATCACATAATAGTCAAGAAGAAAAATGAAGCATAATATTATGACCTAGTGTAGACAAACAAAATTAACTTCTTCCCCTCCTTCCAGTTATCCCCCCCTTCCAAATCCCCCCAAGAACAGTCAAAACTAAAATGCTAGGCAGGAAGGTCCACAAGGTGAGGAACCCAGGGTGGGAGGGGGCAGAATTCTCCCACTGATTGGCAGCCACCTTCCTATCAACAGTACAGATCCCCTCCATATCGTTACATGATTTTTATTTGTATTTACCTTGATCTCCTCTGGTGCTAAAAGAGCAGCATCACTAACAGCAACAGGTGCTACTTCTTCTATGCTTATAGCTGGAAGGTTCGAAACTATTTTAACTTCTGGCACAGGCTAGAAATAAGGAAACACATTCAGGACTGAGCACACCATCTCACAGCAGCTTACAGCTAACTGCAGATAATTATTTGGTTTTGTTTACAGGCAATTATAGTGCATTTGATATGACATAAGAACAAGCTCAATAACACTCAATGTTTACTTTGCGTTTCCCAAATATATTTTAAAGTATCCAGTTTCAAAGAGGGAAGAAAAAAAATCCAACTTTATGAAACTTAGGTACTTACTGGTTTGGGTGTGAAGTGGAAGTTACAGAGTGCATCCAGCTTCAGGAAGAGTGAATCCATCATTTCCTGAATTTCTTTGTGTTCAGGATTTTCTTCCTCTTCAGTCTTTTGCTGCATTAATAAAGCAATGTTATTGCAACACCATTCATAAAGCCATTTTACTTTAGCAAGACTGGTAACAACACAATATACAATTCAGAGCCATTTCACTGGTCAACACTCAGAGAAAGACTGAAGTACTTCCACAAAGCTGAAAGCAGAGTTAGCAGTGTACAAATGAAGATGTAAGATTATATGATGTGAACTTCAAACTGAAAGGAGAGGCATTGCTTACGTTACCTGGTGAAGTTTCATGTATTCTTGCTCATAGATCTCAGCGAGACTCAGCTTACTCTTTTCATGATCCAAAGTGATACGTTTCTTGTATTCAAAAGCCTCCTCTTTTGGTTTTTCTTTCGGTACTACATCATCCCATGCCTGAGGAAGTAATAAATTAAAGACCAAATGCAACTACAGTCAAATATCAGGTGCTACAGCTTATTTAGAACATTTTCCATATTACTTATCTGACACATGAACTATTTTACGCATGTGGCCCCTGAGGAACTCATTAAGTTTCACACTTTCATTTGGAAAAAAAGTAGTAAAAGACTTATAGCTCTAACTCGTGTGCTTATTTTTAGTGCATCAGGGTAAAAATTGTACAACAAATAACAAATGTGTAATTTTTGTTAAGTACTTAAACACTCTCCCCCCATATGTACCCATTTTTTTATTCAACTAACAATAAGCCTCAACAAGCTGTGGGATACAAATCTTCTATCAGTGGCTTTTAAGAAAAAGGAAGTAAACAACTGAGTTTTGGTTAGCATTCAGAATGCTCAGAGTACTACAGTTATGGTCATAGACAAAACGTACATACTGGCATTATATTCCAAATAAATTTCTTACAGTTTTATCTGCAAATACTGATTTTTTTTAGGCGCACCAAAACCTAGCATGTAACAGGCATGTAAAAATAGAGCTCCTTAGAAATCTAAAAACACATTCATCAAGGCAAAAGAATAAAACAACAGTTGCAGAAATTAATTAAGATTACTCTACACCTAACATTTTAAGAGCTTCAAACTCATCCTTGGAATGTGCCCTCTGAATCAAGTCTATGAACGAAATAGGGAGGAACAAGTAAGATAGTATTAACCTCATCCAATATTCTCTGCTTAATGATATCTTCAAGCTGAAAAGTAGTTTCTTCTGTGATCACAGGCGCTGAGAGGAGAAAGAGAAGAATTTTAAGATTAATGTTTCTCCAGCAAGAAATACTTTTTGTTCTATAAAGAATAAAAAACAGAAAGTAAAGCCCTAACAAAAATGCAGTAATTGAAGGTGAAGTAATTATAGTGTTTTCCTCTATCTTGAAAAGAGTAATCAAAATCTGCCACCCAATTAGTGAACTTTCAGTTAAATTAAAAATGAACAAAAGAACATTATAGCTTCCTGTAGTTTCCACCATGAAAATGCACAAGCTCAAAAACACACTGAGAAGTTTAACTTAGTAATTTGTTATCCTGCTCTTGAGTCACAGGTGTTTTCAGCAAGGTCAAAGGGAACAAAACCCACCGTGGTATGCAACACGCTTTCAGGAAAGCCCTCTCTCACTACTTACCCATTCGTACGGCATGGTCAAAAAGTACCGTTTCCTCCAAAAGGCTGTTTTCAGGTCGTTTTTGTCCAGTCACTTCTCCTTTAAGCTGCCAAGGTTTCTCCTCTAACAACTCTTCTTCTAAGCTCTTTATTTTTTTGGTCATCTGAAAAACACAATTCCCTAAGAAGTTTGAAACACAGAGCTCACAAGTAAACTCTAGGCAAGAAATTAATAGTTATTTCAGGTACTTTAACTCCTCCCCACATATATGCAATTATATATTCCCTCATCTTTGTATGTGATGTACATAAGCCACTTTTTTTTCCCCTTAATTTGTAACTAGCCTCTTCGTATTTGCCAGACTCAGAACAAATTACATAGTCATTTAAAAACAAACAAACAAACATTAGCCACTGTTTCAAAGTATTAGCAAAATAAAAAAAACCAATTACCTTTTCCTGTCTTTTCTCAAAAGAAGACTTTATTTCACTGGGATCAATGCCCTTCTCTAATTGCGTATCAGTAACATATTCTGTTTCACTGTCATCTGGCAAGCTAAAAGTAACTTTTTTAGAGGCTTCTTTACTTCTCATATTCTCCAACATCATGTCATTCATATCCTCGACCCTGTAACATTAAAATTTCATAGAAAATAAAGGTTGAAAAGCCTTTATAATTTTTTTACATTAAGGTATTTCAGCCATTAAATGTTTACCTGTCACAACTAACCCACAGTTAAGAATAAAATAGGCTTTGACTGAAACCTAAAGGCACGGGACACCAGGGAAACTTCTATATATTAAAAATAATTTTCAAAAACTGCAGTTACAGCTATTAAATGATTTATTCAAATAAATATCGAGACAATACTCAAAAGATAAGCAAATAAACTAATTCTTAAATAAGTAGTGTTTTAAATAAGGAGACAATGCAAACCATGAACATAGAACAGATAACAGAAATCGGCAAACCATGAGCAAAGTGAGCCTGGAATTCACACTTTATTTTCTACTTCACTTCAGTGTAAAATTACAAGGGCATTTTAAATGCAAATAACACATACTTACTCAGACATGCTTTCTTCATTCTCCTCTTCAATAGCACTGTCTGCTTCCTCTTCCTGATCATCTTCAACATCATCAGCTACTAAATCATCATTGTCATCAACTGGATCAAAGAAATCTTTGTATGTCAAGTCTCTAGAACTTTTAATTGGCTGGAGGGGGAATCAAACAAAAAAAAAAAACCAAACAAAAACTGTTAGACTGACAGAAGTGTAAGGGTATCCTGTCTTTTAAAGTCTTTAGCACCTGAGGAATACCACTACTTGTCTAACAGTAATTTAGTTTACTGAAGCATTAACCTGTGGCAGGACATCTTAGTAGAACTAATCTCTTTTACAAGTATTTAAAATACTCTACCACTTAAATTAATTTCCAATTTCAACACATACAGAAGTCAAAGGGCTGTACATTTTGCTGATTACTCATTGGAATGCATACACATTTCCTTACACCCTGGGCATAGTTCTTACTTGCTAGTGAGAATCTCTAGTAATGCTAAATAATAAAATATTTATTTTTTAAACAAGTACTCAGCAACCGAAGTTAAATCAGAGTTATGAAGCCATGTCCCTGGAAAAACGTTGCCAAAAGCCCTTTACTCTGCATCAGTCACTGTAGTGATCTCTAGAGTGACACATCTCTCTCATTTTCTGGGTCACCTATTCTGCAATTCTGCAAAGTCACTTATTTCTTATGACATACTATCTCTTCCTTCATTCATGCAAAAACCCAAGACCCATCTAAAGAGAGACTGGAATAACAGGACAGTATGTTCTTCTATACTAGGATGTTTTGTTACCAAATATTCATGTCAAATATATTATTAAAGTAAAGCTTCAGAAGTAATCATTAGTCATCTAATCAAATTTAATTTGGTAGTTTCTACTCAGAGTTCAACAATTTATAGTCACCCTAACAGATATCAGATCTTGATGTAAAGGAAAAGCGGTATCAGAAAATTAATTTACTAATATTTTTACTTTGACTTTAGCTTCTTCAGACTCTTCATCTGAGATGATGTCATCAAAATAATTAATATCTTCTTCTTCCTCCTCCCTGTTTTCCTTCTCCACATGTTCTAAAAATGTTTCCATCTCAGACAGCTTGAAAAACTTGTCATCCACTATAGATTTTCTTCCCATTTTTTTCAATGTGGTTTTCTTGGCTGTTTTAGTTTGTTGTTCCAGTGCTTCAATATCAAAGTCAATATCAGAATCCTCATCACTGTATTTCTGCATTATGCTTTCTCTGAGTTTACTTTGCTTTTTTTCAGCTTTAGTTTTATCTTTCATGTTAACACTCATCTGTTCAGTTTCTGCTTCCATTATGTTGTCTTCCAATTCCTTGTCGCTGTTGATCTCTGCATCAGAGCCATCCTCTTCCTGATCTGAGAGAAGGCAAAGATCTTCATCCTCGGCATCCCTTGCAATGGATTTCTTGAAGAAATCAAGAACTGCATTGTTCTGGAGCTCTAGTTGTTGCCAAATCTGTTCTTCATCAAAATTTTCTATCACCAGCTCTTTTAGAGGACCCCCATGAACTATATTACTTCCCAGAGCTTTATTCAAATCATAGAGAGTCTTTGTTAATGCTCTGAAGTCAGCAGCCAATCCATCTTGCACACTAAGAGTGGAAAAAAGATTACAAGCTTTAAAAAGCACAACAGTTAATATTAATTTTTAATTTTCTACTTTGCAGAATTTATTAGCTTTTGTTGATTTTACACCTTCCATTAAATTAATCACATGGTCACACTGCAGCTTTTTTTATATCTACTCTAAGTATTTTGATGCTACAGAATAGCACCTTTCAACAATTACTGGTGTTGCTTAACTTTCTACACATCTCTTGGAGTATCACTACTAAACATTCCTAGAAATAAAAACATTATAATTATTATGCTTTTCAGCTTCATTACAGTTTGTGTACAAAGTAGCAGCTGGACAGAATGTTCTATCTTTCTATAGTTGTATCTTATTATATCTCGATCATAGTTAAGCACTCCAGACGTTTTGGGGAAGTAAATTGTATAGCACTGAACACCTCAAACACCCAAGATACGGACCCCTGGTTTTAAAAAGGTGATTGTCTTCCTCCACTGCCTTACTCCTCAGCTTTTATTTTTGGGTAGTCTCTTCAATTTTTTTCTCTAGAGCTACCAATGTTTCAACATAGCTGGCTGAAACAGAAACCTCCATTTCCTAATTCCCGAACGCTGAAAAAAAAAAAAGGATAGGATACTGCAGCAACCGTGGCAGAAGCCGCAGCCAGGTCTCGACACTGTTAAGTGCGCATTTCAGAAGAGCTCTGCGGCACCGGGGGTAGCTGAGGGACGCCGGCCGGCCGGCTGGCACGAGGCCTCCCTCCCAGAGCACCAAGGCCTACACACACACGGTCCGGCATCTGGGGGCTTCTCAGCCCCTGGGAAACCCGCAGTACCTGAGGAAGCGCTCCGGACGCGCCGCGGCAGCACCCGCTACCCTGAGACACGTCTCCAGCCCCTTCACAGCCGCCATCTTCCCGCCGGCCGCGGCGCGTGGAGCAACCTCGCACCGCCTCCCCGAGGAATCTGGCTGAGCGGTCCGGACGACTCCCGCGGCCGGCGCCGAGGTTCCGCATACAGGAGTTCCGCCTCGCGGTGCTCTACACCTACAGCGGGGGGGCGGGGGAGCGCAAGCGGCGGGAGCCGGCCTGCCTCCCAGACCGTGCTTTTGTCACAGAACTGCCTCGTTTTTTGACGTCACACCCGCTTCTTCAGACAGGCCTGCCCGCGTTTGCACTGAACCGCAAGCAGGGTATTGCACAGTCATGTACTGATGGCTGCTGTGTCCTCCGCTTGGAAAAGCATGGTATTGCTCTAGATTGGGGTGTTCATCAGCACTGAAAAACCTGCTCTAAATATAGTAAAGCTACAGTCAGCTTACTTTGCAGTTTTTTCTCTCTGACCTAGATACAAGGGCTATTTTGGAACCACACGTTTCCAGCAGGTTCTGTGAGCAAAATGCCTGACATTACCTGGTGTCTCCAAGCTCCCAGCTAACTAGGCACCCATTCACACGCCTACACGATTAGCGAGCACTGCCCAGTGTTCAACTGTTTTGTTACTTTACATCACATGGTTTCCTTAAAGTTTATTTTAAAGTCAAATTAAGCACTACACCCACAGACCCTGGTGAAGAAGCTGTTGCTGTAGCTGGGGGAGACAATCCGTTCCTGCATGCTGCAATATGTGTTAGCATGGGCTGCCCCCTGCACTCACCCTGCCTGCTGCTGTTTTCAGCCACCTGCAGCTGTTCAGCACCTGGATCCAGAACTGTGACCAGCCTTCTAACTTTGTTCTTGCTCTTGCCTCTGCTGTTCCTCTGTTGCTTTCATGTTTCCTTCCTACCAAAAAGAGAAGTCTTTTCAGTGCACAGAAAACAAAGCCCTGCTATGCAACTTCTGTGTGTCCTCTCATGGGCATCCTCAAAAGAACATTGTATGGAGCAGGGCCCAGCCAGCAGAGGCGTGAGTATGACCTGTATCTGTGCTTCTCTGAATATCATAAAAGTGTCTGACACTAGACAACCTAGGTTGGAAGCAGAAAGTATCATTATATATCAGTACTTTCAAATACCCAATTTGACCATTGATTTTGATCTGCACTTTTAATTATTCAGATATTATCAGATCTGAAATGGCAGAAGCTGTTTATATACTTAGGATGTATCACAGCAACTTGCAATGTCCTCTGCCCCTGACACAACAGGAACGTAGCACCTGAAGACAGCCTGCTCACTGTGCTGAGTCTCTTTTGCACAATGCTTTGGTCAGAAAACTTTCTCTCTCTACAGATGTCCCTTGCCACAGCTGGCCTCTTTTGTGCTTTCTTTTTCAAATAAATACGGTGCCCAGAGCTGTCCCCGCAGAGGCTGGCCGCACGCAGCGGCAGGGCTGAGGCTCGCTGCACGACCGCCTTGCCGGCGTCCAGGCACTGGCTTCAGCTCCAGCGCGGCGGTCGC
>NW_010518158.1:0-30448 GCF_000687285.1 Phaethon lepturus | reverse complement strand
CGGGGGGAGTTAAAAAAAACAGGCGTCTTGGGTTTTGCGTGAGGATTTTGTGTCTAAAGATTAACGGGGTAAGTACACCGGGCGCATTAGTCTGGGGCCGGACCTCTTAGGACCGCTGAAAAGGTCGGTGGGGTTCTTACGAAGGGGTGCAGTGCTGGCCCCCGCAAATGCCGAACGACCGTGCGGACGTTGTTCAAAACCCCTCCCCTGTTATTTTAGAGACTTTTTTTTTTTTTTCCCCCGAGTCTGCTCCAGCCTTACTTGCTGAGAAGGGTAGATAAACGGAAAAACCTAAATATCACGTAAATAATAAGCCTTGCTGAATGTCACTGGTGAGTCACATGGCTTTTCGTGACATGCAGCTCCCTTTGTGCTGGAAATTAAACATTGCAAATAAATAATTTTAATAACTAGGTTTTGTTTTCTAGGCTTTAACATGATTTTCCTTGAAAACTTGAAACTTTTGCTTTATTTTTGTGTGCTTTCCTACTGTGCCAGAAAAGCTTAAAGATATAGTTTGCTGGATCATTGCATCTGTCCGCTGGTATGTTCTTCAGTGATTGTAGCCTAATACTCCCACTGGAAACAATTTCCATCCCTTTGATTCTCACAGTGACTCAAGTAAATTCTTAACCAAGTTCTGTAGAATTGTTTTTTGTTGTTGGATAAAATTTCTAAATAGGTCTCTTTGCTGTACCTGGTTGGATGTTGGCCTCATTTTCAAAAGCAAAGAGCACTCACGAATCCCTCTGCAATCCCAGTGAAAACTAAATCTTGGCTTTTTAAAAATCAATTGATATACTGTATTTTGTGGTATGAATTGCAGTGAATTCCTGTAAGTGTGGCTCATGGAGTTACTGAACTGAGATAACAATATGCTTTATTCTGATTGATAGGGTTTATTTCCTATGCAAACCTGCAAAAGTCTTACATTGTAGGATTTACTGTTAAAGTGGTATGTGTGATTAAAAAGAAAAAAAAGTAAAGGTTAACTTTTTTCCAATTGATGAAAGTATGTATCTGAAAGAATATGTATTTCCTTGTGGGAAACTTTTGAACTAACAGCATGGAAAAAGGCATGCAGGGTTGCACAAAAGAACACTAGTTACAAAGATTGTAGGTCAGACCTAAGGTAAAAAAAGACGTTATTTAAGGGGAAGGGGAGAAAACCTAAGTTACCTACTAAACACACTCTCTCGAGCTTCACCTTCGCCTGTCTGGATGGACTTGCTTTTTCTGCAGACTGGCTGACATTCTGATGAATCATCTGGTTAAATGCAGGACTTGAGCTAATGTATCGCTATGGGAATTCTTTATCCTTGATAAGAAAAATACATTTATTATGCTGGCTGCTTGAGAGTAATGGTGTCCTGAAGTATTTGTTTTCTTGCTTTTAAGTGGCTGGGCTTTGTAAACTTTGTGCAGGGCATATTCTTGCCACTTAAAAACTTGAACTGTTTTTTTACTAAAGGTTTTCTTTGGAGAATTTTGTTTGGGGTGATATCTATGTTACATGCTTGACACCAAATTGTTTTGGATTCAGCTAATGCAGTCACTGTCGTTTCTTGAAATGGCAAAGTAAAAACAAACCAGAGTACTACTTTGTAAAATTTTCCTTCGCTTAATATAATCTCAGTCACACGTTTGTCAGTCAGAAGTCTGAAACAGTTTGATTTGAATGAAATGGCAAAACTCATCCAGCTGTTTTTAGATTTTTTTCACGCTGGCTCAGCAGAGATGTGCTGACAGTAGCATCAGGAAGCGTATGGTATCAAGTTGTTTCTGTCATGCGGATTGAGGATTTCATTCTCTAGCTTTGTCAGCGTAACTTTTTTTGGTACTAATAGTTCCGTCATTAGCTTCCCCACCCCTGAAAATGCAGATCTGTGTTTCTGTTTCTTCCTTTTCTTTCTCATTTATCCTTTGCAGTAGCAAGTGTACAGTTAAAACTGTACATTGGATATTATTTGGAGCATCACTGCTGTTAAAATCAACTTTCAAAATTGTAATGAGATCTTGTCTAACTTTGCCATGTCAACTCTTATAATAGATTAAGAATTAAAGTTATCTTATTCCACCAAACAGTCCAGGGTTCCCAAGTGTTTTGCGCATGAAAATAGTGGTGGTTGTTATCCAAAGCCACTGGGCTGAATTCAGCCCCAGTGAAGCACCAGTGACGCAGAGGTGCAACTTTGGGAATGCTTGTACTATGGCTTATTTTACAAGCAACAAGAGAATGTGCATCCACATTTTGGTGAGTCCCCAGAATAGCTTAGGATTTGTTCTGCCTTTTGTTGGTCAGGAAGCCCTTGAACTTAAGAGGGTTGTTACTTCTTCGCTTTTGATCTTCAAATCATGGTGTGATAGAAGTACAACATGGCAATATAAGGGTGTAGGCACATAAATTACTTGGAGGTAAACTGTAATAAAAGTTGCAGCATGTCAGCTGCTTCCAGCCTGATTTGGCCACACTTTATCCATTTGTAAAAATAAGGATACATACACTTCCGCAAAAGAGAGGTAAGCTCCACTTACAGGGAGTGTACACCCCTGGAATTTTATTTGCTACCTGTTTTCCCATGTCTTATACTGTGTGATTGACATCTTAGTTATTAAAAATTAATATAAAAATATTTATCTTTGGCTCCAATATTCTATCTCCCACTCAAACCTCTGCAAGCCTGACAGCAGTGGCTGACTGCCTATTTACTCGGTAGTTCCCTCATTTGGGTTGCGTAGCACACCAAGACAGTGAGACCCAGGTGCAGCACCATCTTGCTTTAGGTGCCTCAGCTGTTCAAGCATCAAGTGGGATACATCTGGGTCTAATCAACTTTAATCATTCAGTCCAATTTATAAGGTGTGGCGTTTTGTTCAAAGGTTACACACCTTTATATTAGAGAGTACACACCTTTATATTAGAGAGTACATACCTTAGTCATCTCTGCCTTTGTGCTACCCAAATAACGTTAGTGGACATGTGAAGAAGAATTTGGCCATTTCTCTGGGAGCAGAAGCTGGGGTGGGCAGAAGCCCCAAGCAAAAGCTCTCCCTCCATGGGCAAGTCAATTCTGTTGCATTTGCAGTAGTAAGTCAGGCTGTGTTTGGAGCACGCCAGCTTGCATTTATGCCTGTGACCCCATGCTGTTCTGGTACAGGTTATAACGACAGAAGATACTGGAAAACAAAAAGTACATTATGGTAGAGTTTTTAATTGGACAAGAGCAAAGAAAGCTAGAGCTGCAGCTTCCACAGAGGGATGTCATGAAGCCTGCTTTCTAATGAATTTGTATTTGTGGATATGTGTGGGTTTTGTTTTTTTTTTTTCCTAGCATTTAATAAGATGTCAGCTCAATTGAAGCTTTTCCTGTCACTGAGGCAGAATTCAAAAGGCCAGAGAGCTGTGTGGGTTCCTCTTGTTAATGCAGGAGTTGTGCTGCTGTGACCTTGTCCCAGTGGGGTGTATTCTCTCAAAGTTAGTTGAAAGTAGCCAAAGAATTAAAAAGTTATTCAGCAGAGGGGATGGAGAGAGATGATGAATACACAGACACATGGTGTGTTTATAAAACCTCGTTTCCATCAGAAACCAGGCTAATTATAACTATAGTGCACCAAAACTGAATCTAACATATCTAACTTCAGTGGTCTATAACGTAATTCCTCCTTGGCTCAAGCAGATTTGGTAGCTTTCACCTATCTGTACCTGGGAACACCAACTGCAGTCATATGACACTTGTACCCTTATGCAAGCGGCCTGATTCAGAAAATTGAGGGATTTCCATTCTCAGCTTTGACTTTCTCCTAATTCCTCATGTGGGCAGGGAGCAAGCTGCTGGCTTGTACTACTTAGCTTGCCGCAAGATTCAGAATATTAAGGATGCACTGGCCGCCTTATGTGTAGGCAGGCTTGGGACTGGGAGCATGCATGGCACGTATGCCGGGGGGAAGCGCTGTATATCTTGGGCAGATGGGCAGGGAGATAACAGGCAGGCTCAGGATGCACCTCTGGTAGGTCTGGTCACAAGGCAAGGATGAGGACATGCAGCACTCGGCATTTGGTAAAACTGTCCTTCTTTTCTGCTTAGAAATCTAAGAGCTTCCTTTGATTCTCTCTTGTAGTGTGCTCTGTGCACCCACAGGCTGTATTACTGGAAGTCCATTTTTGTTGTGCCTTCTTGACATTATTTGTATAATATTTATTTAATATTAAATATTTATTAATGCTAGCTTAATATTAAATACCAATATGATTTATTAAATAATATTGAGTTTAATATTAACTATTAATATTTATTAAGGTTTATGAACGTCACTACCACTTTTCTAGTGGCTCATTCTGAGCTGTTACTTAATGAGTGGTTGGCCTGCGCTTTTTAGTATATAAGAGATTCCTTGGAAAGTGAACAAATCTCTTTTTAAACAAATCATTACAGATACTTGGCTATCATTCTTTGTGAAACCAAGCAATTTTTAACTTGTGTTTTGCAAATACATTAGTCATAAAACACAAATTCTTCAACCTCATCCACCAAACCTTATACCCTGAGAGCATGGCCTCGCAAACTGATCCTCTTTCTGGCCCGCATTCACTAAATAACTGAAGGGTATGCTTAGTTTTGGCATATACATAGTACCACAAAGTACTCTTAACAGACTAAGCCTCAACTTGTAGAGAGTAATGTCTTTCTCATTTAGGAATCATCATTAGCACCTACATGCTAAACAACTTCTCCACTTTTGTGCAATAGATTCTTTCTATATGAATCGGAATAGTCATAAAAAAGGAATTGCCTGAAAATTTTCAGATGTACATCTTGAAGGTATGAAGTCTCACGAAGCCAAAAGCAGCAGCAGAATAGCAACCTGCTTGCTCGTAATAACACAGAAATGACTCAACATACTCATTTCAACATCAAGATAAATGCAGTGACTTGTTTTAGAGAGTAACTGTGCCATGTTCCCTGCTCTTCTTCACCTGTGTGGTCAGTGTGGTTTGTTTATGAATCTGAAAAGATTTCTAATCCAATTTCTACATCCAAATGCTCCTTGACCTGCAAAGCTGACTGAAAATGATAGATTTAGGGTCCAAAGTAAAGACGGTTCTTAAAATTTAACTTCATTAGGCTTTTAACAAGTGCTGAACATTGGAAATCTTCCTTTTTTTTCCACTCACTACAAATTGTGCAGGGATATAGTAATGCTCTGTTTAAAAAAAACAAAAACCTGAGAAGAGATTAAGCTTATTGTGAGACTGCAACTGTGTGGCAACAATACATATCATGATCAAGTCTTTGGCTCTTGATGGTCTTTGGCCACACTAGTGGCAAGTGTACATTGCTATGATTTGCCCTTTACTGTAAGGAAGTATTTACATATGGAAATGTTGTTAGTATGTCATGGCTGTGAAAGAACTTTACAGACTATAGTTGAACTGTAATTAATTTTAATGAGTAAGAAATACTGTGCTCATCACAGATCAGCAAACACAGATCACAGGCAGCTGCAAATTAACTATTATGAACTTTAGAAAAAGAATTCAAAGAGGCTGCCTCTCCAAATGCATTTTATTAATTTGTTTTGACTGGTCCTGATTAATTATTTAGAAGTCTTCAGTAGTAAAGATACTTGGGAACATGTTGTGAAGTGTTAGAAAAAGGAGACCAAGCTGTTTTATTGTCAAATCATAACTGAGAAGCAGGGTAAGATGACAGAATTTTTCAAAAGGGGTTTCCTGTTTGTAGATAACTTCATTTTGTGTCTATTTTTATCAGTTCCTAGTTTAGGAGAGGCTGCAGCTGCATTATCCTGGGGATGCAGTATTTTAAGAGGTTCTGCAATGTTTGTCAATTGTGAGATTTTACTGATTTTGTTAAGGGATAAATAATATCCGCAGCTAATCAAAAGAACAAATCTTGTAAAATGGTTTGAAATTTTAAAAAATCCTTAGACCTTCCTGGTGGTCAGAACTCAAGTATGCTGTATGAGGATGCAATACTTGTGGTTGCAAACCTCAGCAGAGGTACAAATAACAGACAATAGGGAATAAAGAGTTGTGAAAAGTACTTAAAAAAATTTTTATAGCATCTTCTTAGAATAAAATGTTATGTTTGTGTCTTTATTATTTCTTTCTGTAGGCTTTTCCAGCAAATGCAGTTACGGTTTTTGTGTACTGCAGCTTGGTGACAGTGTTCTTCACGGTAATAAAGGTGATCAGTTACCGTCTACACCTTATGTTCGATAAAGGCGAAGTAATTCAGCAAAAGATCTCAAGAAAAAATGGAAGGCAATGTAAAGATACAGAAGTCCCAAAAGGAAACACAGTTCAGCCCTTAAATTGTAGGTAAGATTTTCATTGCACATTGCTGGTACATTCTGTAAAACAGATGAGTTTGCACCATGGTCCTGCATAGCAGAAACACTTGTTGACTGTAAGAAAACTCCTTACAGATACCTCAGGAATAGCACTTTTAAAAACCTGCTTAGTGCTTTTATTTTCAGTGGCTGCAGCACGCTTGTGGTAAAGCAGGCAGAGCTGTGCCTGATTCAGAGGGTGGGGCAGTAGCTGGGCACCATGAAGGCAGAAGGCAGCCATAAGAAGAGAGCTTTCTGTGAGGTGCTATAAGATCTTGGAGAAGACCTGGGAGAAGTTTTCTGAGGAAGCCTTAAATGCTTTGAGGAGGAGTAGAAAGGCTGCTTCTGGTGTTATCCCTCCCTCACCCCCAAACCTCTCTAGGTTAGAAGGGCACTGTCTTCAGCAGAAAGGCATCTGTGTTCCTTATGGGAAAGTGGTGAAAGTCCCAGCCGTGCTTACTTGCTGGGAAGAGGAAAGGAAGTGCCACACACCTGTTGGCAAAGACAGTTCTTTAGTATCACTGCTTTGAAAGCCTAAGCTCATATTGCCTTTGCATGCTTATAGTAAATTCCCTCTCAGATCAAACCTCGGGGTGTAAGTTGTGACTGCCTGTGATTCTTCTATGCTCCTGTTCATGAGGAAGACTAGAGCTGCTTTTATTTCTACAGGGTATTTGGTAGGTATTCGCAGCCTCCCTACTGAGGAACCAAGTATTATGTCTTTGCTGCAAACAATCAAAGTCAATAAGGCAGCTTCCAGGTTGATACGGCATTGAAGGTAAAAATGCTGTTGGGTTAAAGACTAGTACTAACGTTTTACAAATCTGTGTACGTGTAGAATATTCCACTGTAAACTTTTTGGAATAAATTGAGACCTCTGTTGCTCATTTTTCAAGTTTTGAATGATATGAACTAATGAAGCTGGCAAGCAGCTTCCAGTGCTCCCAATTGTTATGGAGATCTGAAAAATGCTAAACCAAGGTACATAGAAATGTCCAAGCAAAGCTTAAACCGAATAGGTTCATCATGACTACAAGTAAAGCTTCAATAGAGAGCTCTGTGTAGAAGAACTTAATTTGGGTATGTTTTGGTGCATTTGCAGTCACTACTGCAAGCTAAGTAGTATCAAGATTGTGTACCTCTATGCTATGGCTCTTCTGTGGCTTTACACACGCATGCCTATGCTACACTCCTGGCAGTGACATTGCTGGGAGAGTCAAGGTCTGCCTGCATCAAGACTCTTCTGAGAAATGCCTTGTATGTGTGTCACTAACCATACAAAGGTTTTTATTTTGGGTTGGGTGATGCCTTTCAGGCTCTATTCCTCCTTAGTTCTTGCCAGCCCAGAAAGCTATTTCCTATTTTCAGATGTCTGATACACTAATTTAAGAGACTTATCAGTTGTTCTAGGCTGGCTCAAATTTAAATAGAACCTCAGTGTTTTCAGTTCACTGGCTAATGAAATGAATGCAAACTTGCATTATTCTGCTTTTGCTTTGGCCAAGAAGTAGAGGTAGAATAACTTACTGTTAAATCACATAACTGTTCCTCCTAGGATTTCCTAGGCACTACAGCCCATTATTTAGTACTTGATTGGAAAATAAACAACTTCATATTTTGACTAGATGGATGACAGAAGCTTTTAAACAGGCCCTGGTAGTAGGCAGGTTGTTTGAGCAAGCTTTTGAAGCCAGCTAACCACAAAAAAAATTGTGGAAAGGTGACTGAGACCCATAGGTAAATAATTTTGTAGCTTATATACAGCTGTTTGATTTTAAAAATACATTTTTGAGAAAGAAAACAATCTTACAAACAAAAAAAAACCCCCCAAACCCACACTTTTTGACATTTCACTATAATGCTGATTTTTTTCAACTGAATTTTTGTTGTATTGTACCTGAGAGAGTGTGTTGGTTCTCATTAGTAAACCGTGTCCAAAAATACTTATATCCATGAAAAAGCTAGTAGAAAATATGTGTAAAAAGTTAGTGGATAGCTGAATGCATCCACAAAGGAAGTACTCAACGAGTTGCTTGTAATGTACAAAATTTAGTAATGGATATATGTTTGCCCTAGCTAAAACCAGAGGAACAACTTTATTTTGTGGTCTAATTATTATAGCAGTACACATTATGTATTGTGTTTCAAATAGTTGTTTGGAAAAAAAACAGAAAACAGGGTTTCTATTCTAGTCCCTAATATTCTGGTATTTGTCCAGTTTCCAACCACATTTATTCTTGGTATCTTGTCCAAGTCTCCCATTTCCGAACATAGGAGGTTTTAAAATAAACAGACAGTTAGATAAACAACATGTACACAAAGGTATAGTTGAAGGATGCAAAACGCAAAAATTGTGGAAGGTGTAGTGTTTGATTGTCGTACATCTAATGAGAAGACCCAAACAGCATTTTGTGCCAATAAATCCATGTGCATGTCAGGCAGGCTAACTGAGATTGTATACACATAAGGAGTTTGAAGAGATGTCATTGTGTTTCTCATAGCAGTGTCCTACTTCGTAAGACACCAGAATAATTTTATATTGAGGGATTTTTATTTCTTTATTTTTAAGAAGTCCTCTTGGAGAAGGAAGAGGGACAAAAAGGGCTTACAGTATTTTTCAGCCTTGTGCTTTCAGAATTGGAGGGGAAAAATGTGCTGTTACTTCATTGTGCTCTGCTACTCCTTCCTATTCTGTTACTATTCCTCAGCTTCTTCCCAAAGCTCACTGTGATTCTCTGTAGCAAGAAGAATTGCTTTATTTTTTTATTTGCTTCCTTTTCAGCAATAACACTGGGGATAATGGTGTCATCGGTGAGACCAACCAAAATGACTCTACCCAAACAATTCACGACAGTTCAAGGGTGCAGTCTCTGCACTCACAGAACTCACCTGGAGCAATGGTTAGTATGCTGTTTTCTGTATAGTGTATTAACTTTGTGCGATCCACAGTTTACCATACGGAGTTTTATATTGCCAGGTACTGATCACTTGAAGTGTAGGTCTGCCATGAGGAGGAAGGTTTGTTCTATGGATGTACTTGGTATACCACTGCTGTCAGCCTTGTCCCAAAGGTTTGTGTTTGCAAAGCCGGAACTGGTACAGATAATTCTTCACGTCTTGGGAGGGGTCTAGACTGCTCTATAAATACCAAATGGCCTTCGTAAATCTTGTCAAGAGCAACTAATTTTTGTGGCTGCTTTGAAAGAAGGGAGAGGCTAATGCAATCGGAGCAGCCTCTCATTGCCTTAGAAGTGATCTGTTCCTGTATCATTAATAATTTGGTTTTGTGTAACTAGACTTATGCTTATAAAATGAACCCAATACATTTCTTGAGTACGTAAACAAAGCATAAAAAACATTATTTAGATCTAGGAGATGCTGACATGAGGTTAAAAATACATGTGTGCATTCCATGCTGTTGGCCATGCTTTCTAAATCAATAGCGTATGAAGTGATGAAGATGATGTGTGTAGATGTTATTAGTAAAGAAAAACTAGGAAACACTCATCAGAAGGTTGAAGAGTTCAGTATTCAAAAATTAAGAAACAGAATGAATGCTGTCTGTGTAATCTTAAGCTATTCCCCGTATACACTGTGATAAAACCTTTAATTATGTGACCCCATGCTATTTTTTCTACAGGACTCCTGTCTCAGTCAGTGCAGAGGATGGTTAGTGATCTCTGAATAAGTAGCTATTTGATACTTCATTCTGTCTTCATATCCCCTCCCCCTTCCACCCTGTGTCCCTATTTACTGCAAACGATTCAAGTCCTGGTCTGAATCAGAATCATTTTTTCGTTTCCTGGAGTGTTTTTACGTTTTTGTAGTATCTGTATGATTCATAGGCATTAATAGTTTTCTTTTATGAGATAAAATATTTTTCACGTTGTTTCTGTTCTATTCGCTAATATTCTGGTACTTGTCCAGTCTCCAACCACATTTCTTCTTGGTATCTTGTCCAAGTCTTCCATTTCCAAACATGTAGGTTGAGTCAGGTCAGACCTAATCTGTTCTTGCTGCCAGGATACCACCATGAAATTTTAGGAGATAATGATTTTGGTGCCAGTTAGCCAGAAGACACCCACATTAATTTTTCCCAATAGCTTTTTTCCAGTTATGCATTTAGGCTGTTGAATTTAGACTCCCAAAGTCTAATACTCCTCTGGAGTATTGTGTTTAGTTTTGCGCTCCACAGTGAGTTCCCACAGACTATGATAATTTAATAGCTCTGTTCTCTAGTTTTCCATTGAGAAAATTGTTACCAAGTACTGGAGACCAAACTCTTCGTTTTAGTGCTTTGGAAACACATAGCTGGAAAAGTAGAACAGATGAACGCGTTCTATCCTTAATATTAAAAAAAAAACCCCAAACCCAGAAACTAATCTGGATTAGATACTGTAAAATGTTTTTTAAAGAAATCGTAGGTTTTTTTTCCTCTCCAAACATCACACACAATTGCAACAATGCAATTTGGAGCATGTTCTATAACCATCTCCCTTACCCACCCCTTGCATTTTGTGCAAGGTACATGTCCAAATTTCCGTTATGTTAAGCAACTTACTAATGCAGTAATTAACCTTTGATTAGATAGCTATTGCATTGATAGATGATTTTTCCAACAGAATTTAATGAATGCCCATACTAATTTTGTGTGTTTCTCTTTATTTTTAGGATCTGCCAACACGAGAAACTATTGAAGATCTTAGAGGTATCTTAAAGGCTTTATAAAGACCTTTAAGCCTTTGTTTAATCATTGCTTGCCACAACAAAAAAAAATGGCACGAAGGACCTCGTAGCAGGTTCTGTTATGCCTCATGTTAGGAGCTGAATAGGAAAGCTTGAGAGAACAAAAATCTCAAGGAAATTCTAACAGACTAAGCTTTCTTAGCTGTCAGCCAGGATGTTTGGGATGCAATGTTTTGGTGAACACGCAAATAGCCCCCCCTGTTTTGACACTGGGGGATGGAAGAGCTTTTCCCCCGCATTCTTGGGAAGCTCTGTGCCTCTGGAAATCATTGAGCCAGGAAGCCAATGCTCAGATTGCATCTTAAAGCCCTTAAACACCTTCTGACTGTAGAGTCCTGTTGTGATTGTTGACCTTTAGCTCTGTAGTGTATACTCCATATATCACACCTTGCTTTGCCTACAGTTCCAGTGCTTGGGTTGTCTCAGCATATTTTAATCTCTTTCTTGTTAAGGTTGATCACAGTATCCTATGGGATCATTTAGGAATTGCACAAAGTAATGTAACCAACTTCTGCTGCACTGGCTTTTTCTTTTTTTCACCTCTCCCTAAGTGGGGATAATTCTGTGAAACATTTTAGTTTTGATATTAGCTGATTCTTGAGCTATTTTGATTATTTAAGTAGACATGCTGCTATACCTGTCCTGACCTGGAAGGATTCCAGCTTGCTTTTATAGTATTTCACATGTAGCTAACAAAAAAGATCCTTTCTTAGGAACTGTTTTAATCAGCTATATTACCTGTTCTTCCTTTGCTCTGCTCTGGACCAGATTGTGCTACCTAAAGATCATACTTAATAATGTACATTGTTCATTGAGCCCTAACTCCCATATGTCTTTCATTAGGTGTTACGGTATTAGAAGACCAGACTGCACCACCAGTTTCATCTACCTCACCCTGTATCAAAGCAGATGTATTACCTGTTTCTACAGCCTCTGCTTCAGGTGCCACCACATCAGCAATAGTGACAAAACCAGCTGCTATGGAAATGCTTTGCGATAAAGGAGTAAATGAAAAAGGAGGGAACGGGCAGCCATATGGACAGCATGGATCCCAAGATATTCATGTGGACAGAGATGTAGCTAAAAACTTCTCCAATATTTCTTCATCACAAGGTGATATTTTAAGGACTGGTGTTTCTTCAGGGCCATGGGACAGTGAAAATTCAGTTATTTCAGACCATTTGAGTAATCCTAAGAGCTATAAAAGAGAGAAATTGCCAGATGGATCAGCACAGACAGGCTTTACTAGTAACTGCCCACAGTGCAATGCCATTGCAACTAAAGATCCCGAGCACGTGGAAAGTTCTTGCAATGTCAGTAATACCCACGAGGACCTTGATTGCTCGGTCAGTGAGACTGCTGTTGCAGTTGTGGACAACTCTCTTCCTGGAGACCAGCTATGTGAGCCCATTAAAATTGTCATCACAATGAGTACTACGCCAAACACCACTCTCGGTGACCTAGCAGGCTCCGTCCACCTAAAGGCTCTGGGAACTGAAAGAACGAGCTCGGCCCTCGAGTCTGGTATCATTACAGCAGGTTGGCCAAGTCAGCAAACTAATGAACAGCTTAGAATCCCGATTATCACTTTTGACCTGTCTGATGACAGTAAAGGTAAGGCTTGCCCAGAAGTTAGTGAAAGCGAAAGAACTCCAGAAATTTTAAAGGCAGAACTATCGTCCAACCAATGCTCTGGCTATGAATCGGGTGATGCAGTAAAAGAACACAGCAACCCAGCAAATACTCCTTTAGAAACTAACACTTGTTCAGATCCAAATCAGGAGAATGCTTCTGAAAGTGTCCAGACCATGGATTTAACTCCTAAGGAAGACCTGCAGAACCTAGACCCGCAGTCTTGTAGAACTGCTCACGAAAAGAGGCACATGCGGGTGCTGAGTGTAGACAGTGGGACAGACGTGCTTTTAAGTAAGAATTTCATGGAGGTATCTGACAAAGAAAAGACCTTACCAACTTCTAAATCAGATCTAGAAGCTAAAGAAGGACAGGTGCCCAATGAATCTAACTTTCTAGAGTTTGTCTCCCTCCTGGAATCCATTAATACCTCAAAGATGAAGACATCTAATCAAGCCACTGTCAAAATGGAGATGACAAAGGAAAATGGGCTTGTTGGAGGTATGGTGCATGGTTTACAACTCTCTTGGAAAAAAGTAGTTGTGAGTAGTTACATTATTTATAGCAGCTTAGCCTGAGATCTGCAGTAGGGCAAATTTTGAGAACTGGTTTTGCTAATAGGGCCAGGGAAGGGCTGGGCTTGGTGGGACAAGGTGATTTAGTGAAAGTGTGATAGTGTCAGCTGCAGTTCTTTGAATCTTTTTATTTTCTTAAAGGTTTTCCAAAGGAAACGCTTACGCAAACTTCAGTAGGTGTCTTGGTATGCATCTAGTATTCTATACCAGAATAGCATGCATGTGGCAGGTCTGGATTGTTGGGATGCTAAAAATATTTTACAAGAATTTGTATATCTGTAGCATTACACCTGCCCTTGCCCATCTTACCCGGTGCCCATTGAAGAGTTGTCCATGTGTGCCTCTAATTATGTAGAAAGCTGGATTGTCACTGATAATGGCTCAACTTTAGCTAACCCATGTGTGTGCACACACACATATTCCTGAATTTCCTGCAGAGTTGTGGGTTGGTTTATAATTAAAAAAAAAAGAAAAAAAATCAGGTATTTGTTCTCAATAGGTAAGAGCTTTGATTTTTAGTTGCTTAAAACTAAAATATTTGGGTTGTAAGAGGAAAGTTTGGTGGTTGTTTTCAATGAAAGCCCCCAGTATTTTAATGAAACATGATATCTTCCCATGCAAGTTCCCATTTAATCAAAAGGGCTTTTATTTAAAACAAAAAATATCTCGATCAGCTAATTTTAAAACCTATATGCAGTCCAAGTTATAGGTCTTGTATAGAAATACCTGGTTTCAGTCAGCATTCTCATTGCTGTCACCTGACTCTGTGACCCCTTTCTATTAGGAAGGGATATTGTTTGTATAGTCTCGTCGTCAGCTCTGTAGGCAAAACTAGCAGGGCTGTTTGCGAGGGAGCGAGATACGGTGCAGTGAAGGCAGGTGCAATCTCGGGGTACTTGCCAAATGATCGGTGCAATTGGTTTAGAAGATCTGGGCCAAACTGAAATAAGACAGCCTGTATCTTTCCCTTCTCTAAAACGTTTCGTTTACCTTTGATCCTAAGACAGCCTAAGAGGATGCAGTCTCAATACCTATTTTGCATGGAAGGTGAGAAACAGCAGAACAGCTTGGTGCTCCTGTTTTACAATGGTATCCCTGTCCATAGACAGGCTCTAAGGGAGTCTCTGCTCCCCTGGTTCGTTCCTGCAAGAACCTTCCATTACATGAAAAATGCACAGCTGATTTCAGAGTTCGTCAGCTTTTTTAAAAATAAATGTGAAATTCATATTTTTATCTTGTTTTTTAAAAAAAAAGTAGATAGTTTTATTTTCTTGATGTGTCATCTACCTGTAGATTCTGTTCGCCTTTATCTCTGCCTTTTTTAACTTTCCTTCCTCCTATCTGTCCTATCAGTTACGTTAGGCCCATATCTCATTGCACCTTTCACTTGTGTCCTTTTTTCCTTCCACTTAGTATTTCTAATTCTGTGCCTTCTCTTCCCCTGTTCATCCCTTCTCCATTTAGCCACTGTACATCTTGCCTGTGCGACCTCATTATTCGCGTTCATCTTCATACAGTTTCTCTCTCATCTTTCCCTCTGTTCCTCCTAGCAGTCCACGTTGTTTCTTTTTTATACTTTTCTACTCTCTTGAGCTCACCTAAAGCTGTTGCCTCCCCATGGCTTGCACTCACTTCTCCTGTACTTATCTTCCTCTCCATTCCCTAGTCAAATTTTGCTCTTCCTAGGATTGGTGCCTCTCTTCTGGTCTATCTTACCCATCTCTCCCGCCTTCTCAGACTGTTCTGCAGAGCAGTTTCTGTCTTGCTGTATCAAGTTTATCAGCCTGCCCAGCTGGCTCCAGTCCATACTCTCTGTTTTCCTAAGACATGTGCTGAGCAAGCCCTGCTTTTCACCAGAGCCGGCTCAGCTGAGCCCAGGCTGCCCTGCCAGGTCCCTGGGGTGCAGGGTGTTGGGTGCAGGGTCACCTCCCTGTGCAGCAGCACACAACAAAATGAGGGTCGCAGCAAATGGATTGGCATCTTTGCTACTCCTGAACTGTAAAAAGGAGTATTTATATAATAATTTGACTTCTGTGTGATGTGACTTAGCTGGAAAAGAGAAATGAAAAAAATTTCAGAGGTAAATTAAATTAAAAAAAAGTGCAGCTAATTTAGAAAGGGCTTTCAGATGAGTACCCTCAGATAATAGGGATGGGGAAGATTTCTGCATAAAAGAAAACAATGAGTGATCATAATAAATCAAACTCATAGATTCTACAGTGACCAAAAAAAAAAACCCCAAACCCAAAACTTGATTAATGTGCTTTAGATCTGGCAAACAAGATTCTTCTATTGGAATCCAAGCTCCTAAGGAAACAGAAGGGTCCTGCTCTTCCCTCAAACCAAGCTGTTATTTAAAGCAACCTGAACTGAATTTCCTACATTCCCCTTTTCTTAAGTCTGTATGTTTGTGAGATGGCACAGCTGAGCTGCACATACGTATAATTAAGTGGCCCGGCTCGTTTCCAGCGTAGGCCCAGCAAGTGCCACCCTGGGAAAGGAGTGGGGCCGGGAAGAGGGATGCCCTGCAGGAGTGGGGATGGCGGCTGCTGTTCCTGTCGCTGCGAGGTGTCTCTTGCTTCTCGGACTGGCGCTGTGGGAAGAAGGAGATTCAATCTGAACTCTTCAAGCTAGGGAGAGGTAGTTCAAAGGCAGTTATTTTTAAGAGCAAGTAGGCTTTGTTTTCTAGCCTAGTCAGAATGTGCTGTTTGCTAAAATAAATTACTGTCATTACTGGCAGCTTCCTCACAGTAAGACTAGATTTTAGGAATGAGAAAGCCTCTAATTTGTTTACAGCCTTACAATTACAAATATGCTTTAACAAAATAGCATCTTAGAACAAATCTGAATAAACATTATTCCCACATTAAAGCGGTTGTTTAAAAAAAAAAATGTATGTGGGGAATACAGAGCAAGTGAAACAGTGCACCAGTTTTGAGGGAGGAGGTTGGCTGTGTTTGGGTTTTGTTCTTTTAACCTTGCAAACCGCCTAATTGGCAAAAGCTAATAAGAGATGCCTGGTCCAAATGAGCATGAAATGCACCACACAAAGGTGTTTATTAGGCAATGTGAGAAACTTGGCGAATTCTTGGAAAGCTGGGTGTTCGAAGCTGTGTGTAAGAAAGCTGACATTTTGCATAATTTGGAGAAGGGGGTGGGAAATGTGCTCATCAGAACAGTCTTGCAAGTGAGTGAACGTCATGGATGGGTCTTTATTACGGGTGCTCCGTCCATGCACTTGTGAATTGTGTGGAAATGGAAGACGTAGAGTCTTGACTACATAAGCCTTTGCCAGTAGATAGCTCAGTAAAATGCAATACAAGAAAGTTAAAGCCTTGCTTAACACTACCAAGGATGCCAGATTTAATGTGATAAAATACAGGACATAAAAAAGCTGTCTCTAAGGGCTGTTCTGTTGCCACCCCGTCTCTTCTAGATCGTGAGAAAGTACCACTGACACTAAAAACGACTTTCAGGACAGTGTCCTTTCAGTTTTAAATCAAACTTGTACCACCCATGTAATGAAAGCCTGTTGAAGGGCAACTGCAAATTTTCTTCAGTGTTTGAGATGCATAACGAAAGTCAGGTTTATTGGGCTGCATTGTGTGCCTCCAACATGCCTGGAGCTGAGTAAGAGCAACTGTGTATCAGATGTACAGGGCAAAGGCTCATGTATGTATCAGATGTACAGGGCAAAGGCTCATGTATGTCCCCTCTGGCACAGCTGGCTTGTAATCTAGGACAGGTAATGTTCTTACCCAGAGAGTAAAGCCTGCCTTGGGAGCAGTGGCGACCGGCATGGGAGAACGCAAACTAGGACTGCATGACCTGAATTTAGATGTTTTGCAGGCTCTTTTTGGAAAAAGTACTCATCATTCTGGGCAGTGCACAAACCACAACCTCGAGTGAGTTCTTCTGGATCCCAAGCAATTACCCTTCTATAAAAAAACTAAAACACACTCTTGTGGATATTTTTAGACTCTTCAGTTTTTTTCTCCTGCATGTGAGAAAGAAGGCTATCGCCTGCCATGTAATCATGAGGAAGTGGGATCTTGTGGCTTGAGTCACCAGCCCAAATGACAGCCATGGTGGGAGGTGACAGCGGGGGTGTTTGGCAGGCAGGTAGCACCTAGGACCTAAGCCTTGCCAGGTACTAGCTCTTCTCTCGGAGCAGCTGTGTGCCATCCCTGACTCTTATGCCAGAGTAGGACCATGTGGCATTTGATGCCCTTCTTTGGATGGGGAGGAAAAGGGGTGCAGAACTCAGTTCTCTAAATCTGATACTCGAGGTGTAAGGCTTGATGGGTTGAGATTTTAAAATTTCAGTCTTTAAGTCAAAGAGGTAATAGTATGTTTGATGACAAGGCTGACACCTGTAAAGAAGTTATGAGGTTATTTCAGAGGTCTGTGTTCTGACATAATTGTTAGGTATAATGATTAGACTACTTATCTGAGACCTCACAAACCTTGATTTTATTCCCAGCTCTGCTGCTGGCCTAGGAGATTGTTTCGAGCAAGTCACTTCTGTGCTTCAGTCTCTCTGTCCTGTAACAGGTACAGTGAGTGTTGCTAGTTTTTCCTATCGCTCCACAATTAATGTGGTAATCCGGATTAATGGATAATCCCATGTGCTTCTTCAGTGCCTGTGTTGAACTTTCATAGCAATTTGTGGACTGTGTCATGTTCCCTGGGAACTCCTGTTGTTTGGTGGGTGACCAGCTTTAATGTCAGATTTTTCTTTTAATGTATTTGTAGCATAATAGGCAAATTTGGGTTGAGAATAAAGCATGTAAATTACATGTTTCTGCTAAAGCAGTCAATGAGGAAAGGGTTGTGACTGTCCTTAGGATATCTTTTCCAGAGATATGAATGGGACAGTTCACAACTCATAGAGCTTTTGTTTCAGTTAGTTGGTTCTCCAACTAACTAGTTGATTTTACTAACTGCTGTTAGCAAAGAGTGTAGAGCCATTTGAAATAAATTATCTTTGTGACTGAACAGGCAACAAATATATTTTAAAGTGAAACTTCCTATTTTCGAGTGTAGCGTTGTGGAAGGAAGTAGATTCTGTAGCAGGGCAATTAATGAACAGGCGAGACTCAGGCTTAATTAGCTTAATTCTGCTTGACCAGATTTCAAACCAGATGGCATTGGAAATTATGACAGCAGTGGCTTTTTAACTTACAGGAGTGACTTGTGGAGACTGGGATAGCGATATACAAGTAAAAGATGAGGAAAAACGTCTGGGAGGCTCTGGAGAAAGGGCACAAAATAGTGAAAATGTTTTGGAGAAAAGTTACAAAGCAATAACATTTCATTCTAATTAAAGTTGCCTTATTATTAGGTAATGTTGAGATACACTGACTGTTAATGTGATTACTATATGTACGAAGGCTGCTCCATTTCAACTGTAAAACTGTTGTAAGCCTCCTCCCAGTGCTTGTCTACAGAGATTTGGGAGACCTAAAATCTGTTCCGTAAATGAAAAAGTTAAATGGCAAAGGAAAGTTTGGTAGTGTAACTGCATTTAAATTAGGAGCTCATTTGTCAGCATTGGGGTGTTATATTTTTAAGTGATATTGCTATGCTGTTACAACTCTTTAGTGCAAATAAAAATGTTTACAGGAAGTATCTTATACCCATATGGGACATATAAGAAATGTTCATCTTGGTAAGGATTTTACCAGGAAAACTGAAGGATGTATCTTACTGCTCAGCCAAAATATGAAAATGGTATACAGATCAAAACTTGTGCAGGACTCTTCTGAATCACCTTTCCCCAAGCCTGACGTAGGCATGAATCCTGATAGTTATGCCTCATTGTATCTGAGTCATGTGGCATATAATTTCCAGGTAAATTATGAAGTTGCTTTCTGAGCCTGGGGCTGAGCTTGGGGATTCCATGAACCCAGCTGTGTGTACCACCAGAGATGCGTGGAGCGTGGCTTGGGGCAAATGGCATGGCTCTCGCAGGAGGCCACAGGGGAGGTGCAGGTACACTGACATGTTGTGCTTTTTACTCTTCTCTTGCTCTTGGAGAGGGGTTTTCCTAGCATCTTCAGCTTTGCCAGCACAATTTCCATGCAAGGAGCATTTGGTGACATAGAGCCGATTACATACCCTGGCAGAACACTCCTAGTCTAGACACCTCTATCTCCATTTAAATACTGAAGGTGTAAGTCACTCGGAAGAAAACGAGTAGTAATCATGAAAACCAGTCACAAACCCGTCATGGTGCACCTTTCCAGTGCTGGAAGTACTCACCACCATGGTGTTGTCTCATTGGCATATAAAGTCTTTAAGAAGCAGTATGTTTATGTTTTTGTTATTATGACTCTCTACCACTGCAGGGAAAAGAAGTCTGCAAGACTTGTGGTTTGGAATGGAAAAGAGAGAGGCATTTTCTAAAACCACGAGATAATAAAATCAAAAAATCTTTTTAATTGTTCCAGCCCTAGAGCTAGTTTTGGGCAATATGGGACCAATTAGATTATTAAAACCACAGTTTCTGATCTCTATCAATTATTCTTACAGCTTGAACAGCCAAAGCCTTTAGGAAGGTGATTTCGATTAGGTGTCTGTGGGCTCTGTCACCTCCCTCAGGTACAGTTACATCATTAAGGGGATGCTTCAATAATGCCACAGTTAAATAAGACACAGTTTCTGCTTAAAATGGAGTTAAAATCTTTAATTAGGAAAGGAAAAAAGTGTTGTCCATGTCCCTCCCTGCTTTTTTTTTTTTTTCCCTCACAAGTAGAAGAAAGTAAGTTTGGAAGACCTATTGAATTTTGTCTCCATGCAAAACAGATACAGAAAATTTCCCTAAACCAAATTTATCCTCGCTGTATTTATTGCACAAGAAGCAGGATCCTTGATCGTTGTTTGCTGCCGGAAGAGAGCAGGAGACTCAGAACATTGGCAGTGTTGTAGCGAGATCCCTTTTTTCCTCCTGCGGAAGCTGAAGGAATGCTGTTGTTCCAAACACGGCATCTTTATCTCTACTACCTGCACCTTCTTGCTTCTGGTACCCTGGCTGGTGAGCATCTGGGTCTCCAGTGAGACTCTTCGGGCTTGGTGCTGCTTGTGTGCTTCACATTAAGGGCTGAGACCTTCTGGGACAAGATGTGGTGGTAAAATTGAAGTTCTTACGTTTCTGGATCCTGGCCCCTTCTGCACCCCCCACCCCCCAAAAAAAAGTAATAAGCGTGAAGTGTCTGCAGTGAAAAGTGGTTATGTGAGAGTGTCTGAGGCTTTAGGGTACTAGAGGTGTGTGTCCTGTGAATTGAAACTGGTGTAGAGATGTCTTAACTCGTGAAGTTAGGTTTGTTTGTAGAAGTAATGAGTTACTAGATCAGCTGATGTGGTTGGAGGAAAAAAAGACTGATGATCGGAAAGGTCTGCATATCCAAAAGCTTGTTTGCTTTTTTCAATTTTATTCATTTGCCTGTTAAAAGATACTGCATCGCTCTACATGCCTTGAATGTTTTATCCTTAGACCATCTTAGCTATGACACCACTATTTTTTGGCTGGTGGCTCTTGCAGGTTAGGATGGTAATTGTAGTGGTAGGAAATATGGTTTAAGAAATGGAGTTTTTTGTGGGGGGAATTTCTGGTTTGTTTTCTTGATGATTAAATTTCTAAGGTGTTTAAACAGCAGGTATTGCAAGAAGACTGTGTAAGTATATTTCAATACACCTTGCTTAGTGCAAGAAGGTATGGGACTCCCTGAAGCATCTGCAACTTTTTTCCATTTAAAGCATTTAATTGTGCGATTGCACATGGTGGTGACGAAATCACTGTCTTAGTTGCACTTCAAAATCCTAATAGGTAATTTTTTTAGTTTACAGTCAAAGCACAGTTGCAAAATGTTTCAGTATTCAACAAAAATGTTAGGAACTAAAAAAGAGAAGTTATGCACATTATATATAAAGTAAATGATGTACATGTGTAGAGAGGTAATATAAATATAGTTGGTATTCAAAGTAGTAGAAATGGTACAAGTCTGTCATGTATATTTTAAAATCTATAGTTCTGTGTTTTCCAAGCATAGGATAATCTACTGTGAAATTGTTTAGCCAGTTTGTCCTTTGTTCTGCATCAGGGGTGTGGCCAGTGGGGAAGAGGATTAGGCAGCTACCTGCTGTCCAGTCCAAGAGCTCCATTCCCTTTGAAGGTGCTGCTTTCCCTTTTGTAAAAGGGGAATGGGCCAGTGCTTCTGCGTTTCCTCTGCCAGTATACCCAGCTTGGGAACAAATCACGGCCCCCAGGGAAGCAGCTTCTTAACCATTCTAGGTTAGGGACAGATTGCTTCCCCCTGAAACAATAGGAGAAGCAAAGCAGGAATTCTCTCTTGTTTGTCCTTTGTTTCACGCAGCTGTTCTCGAAACAACCCATTCATGCAGCCTTCTTGAGTCAGAGTACCTCCTCATCCAGATTTCTGTGATTGTATTTTTTCCATAAAACTAGCAATTACTGCAGTGGTTTAGCTTTTCTCTTGTAGATGCTCTTGTTCAGTAGTTAATGAATGAAGCTCTTGACAGTCATCTGTAGAGTGGCTCCACTTCACTGCCCTGTTTTCCAGATAGCCAGACGACAGAGAGAAAAGAAGAAATGGTGGGAACAGAAAAGCACTGTGAGCAACTTCCTAAACAGGAAAGATCAGATGTGCAAAGCCAAGATCGTGCTAGTACTAGTCCAGTGCTACCAGAGTCTGCCAAATTTGCAGCACTGTAAGGCCGGTTTACTTTACTATTTTGTACTTCAAAGATATGATGTAAGCTGTTTTGTTTCGCTGAGCAGAAATGACATAAACTTTTAATTAACGTCTCTTTCTTTTTATTTTATTGAGAACAAGAAAAAAGTTCCTCATAGTAGTTTTGAAACATTTTTGTGTCAAGTTACCAGGGCAACAGGCAAAGGCAGATAATCTACCGGGTAACTTCTCAGCAAGACAGCTCTGTCTTGCAAGTAATAAGCGGACCTGAGGCATCTGTGCAAGATGAGCTATCCGTGGATGCAATGCACGTGTTCATAGATGAAAATGGTGAGTTTCTGTAGTTGGAATAATTACAATGTGTGAGGAAACTTTAAATGTCCTAGAAGGATATTTCTCTTGCCTGTTACTGATTGTGTGTTTTTCTGCATGCATGAAGGGAAAGGGCTCAGTAATTTAAAGTCAGATTAGCAATAACTAGAGTTTTCAAAATCCACCAGCAACTGTCACAGACCTGAGGCTTACACAGTGCATAAAGTTTCTTCCAAACGTCATCTTCAAAAAATGTTGGCTAGGCCAGAAGACTACTTCTGTCTTTGCAGAAGAACCCCTGGTGCTTTCTGCCTGGTGAGGAGTTTTGCACTGGCCTGACTGTGCAAAACGTTCCTCCTTTTTACAGTTTTGTTCTTCAGCTGGCTCCGACTGAACACTCTCTGATAATGTGGTGGTTGCTCTTGTTCAGAGTCGTGGTCTGCTACCCCTTTCAAGAGAATTAATGAGTGACCTAGTCTTGCCTCATGCCTGTGCTTGGTATCCTGCTGCTCTGCAGCTATTCCTGGAGGCTGAAGGTGTAATATACTTGGGGATGGTTTGTTTGAACTCCATGTAGTGCCCTGTGAGGTACTGGCCCATACCTCTGAAAGGCAGCTGTCCCAAAAGCTGTGTTTCCGTTAAAGCTGCCTTCAAAACCAATGTGGAATGAGTGCTCATGGTGGCTGGGTTCGTGACCCCAGAGATGCTTTGGTTTTCTGCCAGTTCCTCCTGGCCTTGTGTGCAGCCCCTGGTGTGTGGTGGGGTTAAGAGCAGCAGCTGCCTGCCAGGCAGATGGCATGACCTCTGGGTCAATGAGCAGTGACCCTTCACTTTCTGCTGCTTATGCAAGGAGAGAGTAGCAGTGGCTACACTTTTAGCAGAATTTTTTCCTGCTTTGTACCTCCTGACCCACCTTTGTGAGCTGAAAGAAAAAAATCTGATGATTTCACATTTTACAGTGAACTTATATTAATAGATGGCCTTTGCTTTTACTTTGCATACTTTTTAAACTTTCATTGTAACTTCTGTGTTTTGATTTGTCCTGGGTTTTCAGTTGTTCAAATCTTAATTTGCTTTCTGAAGTCTAAAGTGAGGCTAGTGCACAGACTGAAAACTATATTTATAGATATGCCTGACCTAAAATATATTTTTTTATAAACTTTGCAAAACAAATAGTCATATCACTGAACTGATTTTTTTTTTTCCTTCTGTGTTTTCTAAAGGGGAAATTAGATCCTGTTATTTAAAGGCTGGCTGTCAGAAGGAAGGAAGTTTTCGACATCAGCTATCAAATTGTGATTGTATTTCAAATGCTCAGTAAGTAAGCCCTTATTGCTAGAAATGTTAAGAGTTTTCATTGCTAGAAGCTATGAAACTGTAGCTGTGAAAGACGTGTGTGAGCACTGGAGAATAAACATGCTAACCTATTCTAGAGATGTCAAAGCATGTATTTTTTGTTCTGTGCTAAAACAATTACTACTTTGTAAGAATATTGATAAGGAAAAGTGAAAAAGAAAACCAGAACTATCTGGTGTGCGTTCATTACTTTCTAAAGTCAAGTGTGGTGATTATAAATAAGATTGTAAATAAAACAAAGTAAGTGGGACTGTTACCAAATATTCTCTCAACCTTGCCTTGCTCGCTTCCCATGCCTGTTGGGTCTTTTGTAGATCTTTAGTGTTGTCAGCATCAGCCAGTGACACTGCTTCCTGTGGATTCTAGCAGCAGAGCCTTTCACCTTGCATGAAGTCTCTAATCATAGTTTGCCACTCTGAAAAGGCATCTGAACAATTTCCTTTTTTGAAAGGTCTTCTTGGAGTGATCCACATAAATCCCATATTCAGTACTGTGGTTTCCACACTGTCCTATGTGATCTGTTATTTACATATCTGTAAAAAGAATTTTAACTATTCATAAGTATTTTTAATAAATTTGTTTTTCATACTGTTATACAGTGTTTGGAGGAGTTGAGTTGAGGGGGTGAGAACGGTCATTGTTAATAGTAAATATTGTTCTTCAAGTGTTTGGCTTTCGGTTGAGACTTTTGAAAAGCTTAGGACCATGTTAAGAACAGTGTTAGCATTTTGGATAGAATGCTATTATGAGAGACATGAGAATAATGCTTTTAATAGTCAGTGGGTAAAGATTAAAAAAAATACAATTTGAGTTCATCTACAGGACAAATGTTCTGCCTCCCTTTAGCAAAATAAAAAAAACTGGTAGAGTTCAGTTTTGACCTAAAATAAAACATTTTACTTTGAGGCTATTTAACTCTTGCAACTCTCCTTGTTTCACCTTGCACAGAATACTCCCCCCCTCCTCCATCATGTAACTATGAACTTGAATCTGTCCTAAATTCAGAAATAGTTTACTGTCCCCTGACGTTATCAGTTAACCTGTTTTTTTATCAAAAAAAGAACAATCTTCCTTCACATATAAGAAGTCCTTCTGAACCTATCTTTGCCAAGTGCATCTCCGTCTTCCTGTATTATGTTAAATGCTGGTTTTTATTTTGGGGTTTGTAGACCTGTAGGGATGTAAATTGTTTTTAAGGAGTCTGCTAAATGTTGGTAACAAAAGCAAGTTCAGATATTCTCTGCAGCCATTTATATGCATTTAATTTCTAAAGATCAGCACCTTTGCTGGAAATCTCACAGTACAGTGGGAGTTCAGACTGTGGAACAAAACAAGGCAGCAAAGATGAGCGGGTTCCCAGGATTGTTTCTGTGTGGGAGTCAATGGGAAGGCAGAATGCAAGAGCTTTTCCAAGAACAGAGCAGCGTGAAGGAAAGAACTAAGCAGAAGTTCACATGAAAAACAAGGGAACAGGACAAGGAAGCATGAAGCGTGCCCAAGTTGTTTTTTGCAAGGGCAGGTTGTAATATGATTAGGCCAGAAAGATTAGTGAGAGCTGTTAGTTCAATGGGCAGTTCCTACCATCTGTGCGTAATTGAAGAGTAGCATGGGAAGGAAAGGGTTTTTGTTTCTTCTTTGGGTGTTCACCATCAAGTAATTTTGTATTTAGACAATATGGAACACTTACAGCCTACAGAAAATACAGGGGCAAATCTTCTTTAAAGACAGTTCAGGAAGGAGGCATCTTTCCTTCCTTCTTTCCCCTATCCCCACCTGCAGGCATGCACATCACTTAGGTTAGTTTCTTAACCATGATTAAAGATAAGCCAAATAATCACAGCTATTAACTAATGATCTTTTTATTACTGAAGAAAAAGGCAAATAGAATAAAATAAAGCACAAGGTGTAATCAATGATCACTTCAGTTACAATCTCTTCTGTATGTCTGTCTGTGGAGAGCTCTCAAAAGAACTTATTCTCTTGAGGGTGTGCCTTCCTCTGATGAAGATGTTAATTGTGCGAGAAGTCCATACCAACAAGAGATGCTGCTGTTAGGATACTAGAAAAAGAGACAGGGAAACTCTGGCTGGTTTGTCAAGAATAATGTAATTGCCTTATGAATTGGCCATAGGTAAATACCTTTTAACTAAGTTATGCAAAACTAGAGAAGGTATTTAAATATTACTCAAAAGAAGCCATTAAAGAAAGCCTTCAGGCAGACTAACTAATGTTTAACGATCTTAAATTCAAATTATAACTTGCTATTTCTGTCTATTGAGTCCTACTATTGTCTGCTCCAGTAGTAAAGTCTTAACTGATCTGGTATTTCACAACAGATAATTAGGAACTGAAATTAAAGTAGTATTCCTATGGCCTGTAAACATTTTATCTTATCTTATTGGCATGGCTTCTGAAATCCACTTCTCACAAATAATGCAAAGTCTTAACAATGCCGCTCAGTCACAGAAGTGATGCTGTGTTATGGTTTTTTTTGTTCTTCGCTTTTTCATGCTTCCTGCTCTCCCTTTGCTTGTAAAGAGCTAGGTGGACAACAATGGATTACAACGTGCCGGAGAAAGCAAATCTCCAAGTTTGAAGGAGTCTCTGCTTTCTTCCTTTTCAGAGGCTCCTTACTATTGGAAGCAATACTGTTAGAGGGAGTTGACTGGATTCAAATATCAGCAGTCATCACCTCTTTTTGGCTCTGCAGTGTTGTGAGATGATCTTTTGGAGTATTCTCCAGTTTATTAGTGTTAATATATATTCCACCAGATTCTAATTTTTCTCTTTTTTTTTTTTTTAGTTTTTTCGTTTTATTGTTTGTGTTTTCAACTATACTAGTTGGCCTAATAAGAAATACTACCTGTACCTGCAGTCCTTGTCCTGGAAATTCTCAGATCTTCTTAAATGTAGGTAGCATAAACAGTCTCTTCGTAATAATTTCTAAAATTATCCCTTAATTCTGCCAAAGGCTACTGAGAATTAGAATTGTTTTAAATTGCCTGGATATTTCTGTCACCAAATTATCTCTCTCTCACTGGTCTAGCAGTCCAGCTTTTAAAATACTTAAAAACTTGTTAGCCAAGTTAAATTTAAAGGAGGTCTTTATATTGTAATGATCACCAAAAAAGATAATTCCTTTTTCATCTTAACCCTCACTTTGGCAGGTGATTCTTGTTACTGAGTTTGGTAAGTTATTTAAACATTGACAGGTAACTAATCAATTCCCCAATTATTGTCCATGTAATTACCGTGACCCCACTTTTGCCTGTTATCTTGACAGCAACACCTCTTGCCAGCAGTCCCTGTGGAATGGGTTCCCTGCTAAGCTAATTGCCTCTAAATTTGATGCTCCCATTACCTTGCCAACTTCACCTCTAGCCATAAATTGCTTTGTGACAGGCTTTGACAAGACAGAAAGGGTAAACTGTATTCTCAGCTCATGGATTACGTTAGAAACTAGTTACAGAAAGACCATTTAAATCTGTTTGAGAAATTGGAAACGGCTTTCTCACCCTGAAAAACAGTCTTCTGCCCCATTACATTAAGTTCTTTACTAGCCTTTGTCTCTCTTACACTGAATCCTTAATGTTTCTATGCCATGTGGTTTGGTATGTGGTTGGCTTCTGAGAAGGATGAGAAAGTTCACATTTGTTTAAAATGGGTGCCTAGTATAAGCATGAACTGCCTTTTTGCATGGTTAATTTAACTTTTCACCAAATGGTCACTATGTTTAGCATTTTACCTGTATAGAGCAGTTATGACTTCAAGTTAAAATTCTTCCCATTAGATAGGAAATGAAAGTAAACCCCATAATCATTAGTAATAACACGTCCTTAAAAATGTGAGGTGAAAGAATGTACAAGTTAAAGCATTGTTAGAGGTATATAGCTGTATTCTGGAGTCAGGAGAAACAAGTTGGAGTTAATAAATGTCTTAGAAATAAGGTGTCACTCTTGACAGACCTCTTCTCCCTGCTACTCTGTGACAGAAAGCAGATGTTGCCTAGGAATTTCTTTAATTACCTTCAATGTCTCTTGTAATTAAATAACTGAGTCGGTTTTGATAAGCAGTCAAAAAGATAAATGTGGGCTATCATGTTATCTAGGTGTTATATGTAAAGTGGCCCATAAATATCAGTGAAAGTGTAACCCCCTAAAACTACAGTAATTGTAATAATACCATTAATGGTTTTTGCATGATTTGCATGATCCGTCCCCAGTAGAGAGGCTAATAGGGCCATGAAGTGTATATCAATGCCAATATATAAATTTAACCGCAATCATGTATTCTGTGCATGCTTGCTGTACCAAGCTAATGGATTTTTAAACATGTTTAACTACTTTCCTAAATGTGCTTCCTTTGCATACCGGGGTTCTTGTTTAGAAGGTCAAGCAACCTCTGTGTGTGTGTGTGTGTGTACATACGCATTGAAGAAAAATGTCAGTGTTTGATACCTGTCAGTAATGTAGCTTTCGTCAGCCTGTGTTTGAAATACTGCCCTGCCTTTCTAAATGACTTGAATATAAGGGGTTGATCTATAGGCATGTTATCCTTCCTGTTTTCACATCTATGAAAAACTCTGTTCAACTAATGTAAACTGTTGTAGTTTCTTTTTCCAAGTTTCAAGTACTAAAATAATATACTGCCTGAATGTATAGCCTACGAAATTTGAATATTTGATCGCTCTTTTTGGTGATGAATAAGTGAGGTGATCATTTTAGAATTCAGTGATGGAGCTCAGAACCATCTCCGTAGCTGCTTCTTTCACTTACATTGCAGAAGATGGAGAAGTAAGCTTGCAATAAACTTGAGGCCACTAATACAATATACTTACTATTTTGACAGTTTCTATGGAGTTTTGCTCCTAAGAAAAACATGTTCCAAATTTTACTGTGTGTAAAATTGTGGTATTAGTAATGAAAAGGTATAGTGTTTGGAGAAACTTTGAACACAACATCCACTATCAATATATAATACTGTTAGGTATGAAGTTGTTGAATAACTGTCTATATTCATGTGATAATCCTTGAAATGCTCTAGTAGTTATACATTAAGATTATTTGTTTCTGATTTCCTGCTTCAAATAATTTTGCAAATATTCCTAATCAGGAATGAACTATCCAAGATTTTCATGGTACACAGGCAGGATGGCACCATGAAACTCGGATGTTCTCCTCATAAAGTTTCACTGGTGATCTATCACCATGATTTTTTTTTTTCAGCATAGTATTTTGCCAGCTAATGTGAACAAATTCAGTTTCAAGAACTGCTGGGTTTATTTCCAAAAAACAGCTTGTATTACTCCTATGCTCAGGCGTATTTCAATCCATCTCTGACATGTTCATGGGTATTCAGATCTGAGATTAGAACAGATCATCAAACATGCCTGAAGAGCATGCCAGTGTGGGGTCATGCTAGATATTCAATAGTATTGAGTGTTTGTGCACTTTTATCTGCATCCTTGCATTTGTTTCCATTTAAAGCACAGAGCTTGCTCGGGGGGGGGGGGGGGTGTGCTGTGCAGACTTTTATGTGCTATGGATAACTATGCTTTGAAAAAATACAGAAGGTTGTCCACGCACAAAATCCTGGTGTGGATATGTCCATGCCAAGCTAGGAATGTTCTCTGTGTTAGCTGAAAAACTGAGATATGTGTAGCTCCAAGGAAAAATGGTTTTTTTTTGTGGAGTTTTTTTTTCTTAAGTGGGAAAAAAACTAAGGGCTACTTTTGAGGATAGGCTAATTCTGTCTCTCAGATCAAGAATTAGATCTTCTAAAGCCAACTGGAGTTGTGCTCACACAAGCTGTGGAAGCATTTGGCCATGTATAGTTCTTTCAAGAAATACTCTGGGTTTTAGAGAATGCAATTCATAAGAATGCTGCCTGTATTCTTAAGCCCGTTTCTTTCTCTCTTGTGTTTAAACTCCTGAGAAGAAAACCATAGTGAAACTTCCAATTCTGTGCAAGATGGTATCATTATACGCATGTGTTGATTTTGAAGGGATAGAGTTGGTGTCTGTTCAGAACAGTCCCAAGTTTTTACCGACAGTGATTCAACTTTGTGATGCAAAAGAGTTTGATTAATTCAAATGCATATATAGGTTTAAGTGCTGGATGTTGTGTTGCAGTCTGTCACTTTACGTGTCTGGCAACAGTCAGCAGTAGCCATAAATTGCATCAGGAGGCTGCTGTGCTGTGTATGTGTAGTAGAAGCTGGAGTTTAAAATAAGTATGTAGGATAGGCCACATAAATGGCTATATGGCATGCAGCTGAAATATTTGAGAACTGGAACAGAAAGAATGATTGCCCAGCCCTGAGAAAAAAAAAAAATCTTCCTATCTTAGCTGCAGATTCTCCTTCCTGCATAAGTGACACTTGGGCTTCCATTTGAACTCAATTGTGTATATACACCTAAGTTGCTGTATAACTTTAAAAAGAAAAAAATATTCTAATTTGAGCCTTCTCCTACTTTCTTGGTAATTATCTTTTTTATTTATTTCATGATTATTAAAATAATATAATTGTATGTAATTGTATTTATGTATGTTTTATTATTACATGTGGCTCACCCATACCAGTACAATTCGTGCATTCATATTGCACTTTGCATGTTCTCTTTGAGCAATTGGTCCTCTAAACTCCTGACTTTTTTTAGATTAGGCTGTGACACTAAAACCAGATCCCTGCAGAGGGATCTGGATGGGCTGCATCGATGGGCCGAGGTATCAGGTTTTACAAGGCCAAGTGCCGGGTCCTGC
>NW_010518157.1:8397-16099 GCF_000687285.1 Phaethon lepturus | reverse complement strand
GCAGCCCTGCTGAGAAGGACTTGGGGGTCCTGGTGGGTGAAAAGCTGAACATGAGCCGGCAATGTGCGCTCGCAGCCCCGAAGGCCAAGCGTATCCTGGGCTGCCCCCAAAGCCGTGTAGCCAGCAGGGTGAGGGAGGGGATTCTGCCCCTCTGCTCCGCTCTGGGGAGACCCCCCTGCAGTGCTGCGTCCAGCTCTGGAGCCCTCAGCACAGAAAAGACATGGACCTGCTGGAACGGGGCCAGAGGAGGCCACAGAAATGCTCAGAGGGCTGGAACAGTGAGGCCAGGCTGGGAGAGTTGGGGTTGTTCAGCCTGGAGCAGAGAAGGATCCAGAGAGATCTTATTGCAGCTGCAAGTTCTTAAAGGGGGCTTATAAGAAAGATGGGGACAGACTTTTTCACAGGGCCTGTTGCCATAGGACAAGGGGTAATGGTTTTAAAGTAAAAGTGGGTGGATTCAGGCTAGATTTAAGGAAGAAATTTTTCCCACTGTGGGTGGTGAAGCCCTGGCCCAGGTTGCCCAGAGAGGTGGTAGATGCCCCATCCCTGGAACCATTCCAGGTCAGGTTGGATGGGGCTCTGAGCAACCTGCTCTAGTTGAAGATGTCCCTGCTCATGGCAGGAGGGTTGGACTAGATGGTCTTTAAAGGTCCCTTCCAACCCAAACTATTCTATGATTCTATAATATGCCTGAAAAAACAGAGACTTCAAAAAAATATAGATGAATCTCTTTAAACACATAATACAGTAAACTACTAAACTATAATGCCAGTAAATTAATGTATACATAAAAATGTATAGATATGCAATAAATTATTTATGAAGCTAATGGCTATGAATGTAACGAGAAGTCCTAATCCTTGTCAGTATCCTAAATTACAGAGAATCACAAATTACTATCAAGGATGGGTCTGACTGACTTTTCAGAGATGTAATTCAAAGTATGTCTTGTTGCATCTGCAGATGTAAAACTCAGTGTGAAGAAAAGCCTCTGGGCAAAATGCTCCTTTTATTACCTTAACACTATTATCATGTAGACTTAAGCTATTTGCAGTAAATGAATGATTCTAACAGTTAACTTAGGAGGAAGCAGTCGTTTAAAACAGTGCTAAGTCCTAGTATAGTTTAAGACACTTCAGTAAGAAGAGAAAATGTACAGTACCTTTTCACTGCTGGGTTATTTCTAACTCTTGAGGCAGAAATTTCCATCTGGAAGCTGATGCAGGAGAAAGGGCAGGACCACATCAGACTCTTCTTACTACATTATTTGAGTTTTTACCTGTGCTTACAAGCCAAAATTTCAAAAGTTCAAGCAAAGAGTAACTTCATAGCAAAGACAATCACAAAGTGTGATCTGCATCAAGTGCACCTGCCCAACAGCTTGATTTGCTCCCTGTTACTTATTTGGTACTTGGTCCCTGACCATGGACCCACACTGTACCCACGCCGCTGTGCTCACTGGCTGCCTTTCAGATGCGTCCATTTGGCACCTTCAAAATTATATCGCTGAGAACTGGTTATTGCACTAAGAGATCACCTGAACTCCAGGTCAGCAAATGCCAGCAGCAGGTGGAGAAAGAGCATTGAGCTTTCCAAAAATGCTTAGCTCTCCCAAAAATATCTGACAGAAGCAAGAAATAGAGGTTTTCACAGTCAAATAACTAAAAGAGGGAAAGAATAAACAAATAGCCCTATATTTATTTTACTTGTGATTTTTCCCTTATGCAAGAAGTTCCCAGGCTTATAAATCAATGTTGAGAAAAAATGGACAAATAAGTAAATACATTTTTCTAGATGCTCTAGGCTTGATATTGCGAGCCACTTTGCGCCTTCAGAGCTTTCTAAAGTCTTGAGGAACTGAGGCTCTTACACTGGAGTAGTGAATATCTAGCAAGATCAGACTGTTGGTACTGCCTCCAGGGAGCATACATTTCTAGAGCAAGAAGTAAACCCTTTTTTTATTCCCAGCTCCCATTTTGTTTAAGGGATTAGGCAGGTTCAAAAAAACCTTACTCATTTCCATGGTACTACATAAAAATAAGGCCAATGACTAATGGAACGGCTCACCCAGCTCTGTAAGACTGTGATGGATGGCACGTGTCCATGTAGGAGATGTGAGCTGTCGAAGAAACACACATGGAGAAAAACATAATAAAAAGACAGATCACCTTTGAAATGCACCTGCTAGCTTTGCCTGCAGATAAAGTAGAAAAATAAGGACTATTTCCCCCTTGTCTGTAAAAGTGATGAGACATCGGGCATATTTTCTTTCACTTATAAAAGTTTTCAGGTGCTTCTCCCAGCTGCCATGCTGGGAGAGACAGAAACGGGCTGCGCCTGCGGTGTTCACACTAACGTAACGAGTGTGCGGCTGAAGCTCCTCCACCCAGGTCTAGATCTCTTGGTCCGCAGAGGAGCAATTCTCATGGACTTCAATGGAGATTACTCATCCTCTTCTATTTCTCTTCTACAAAGAGATCTTTTCCCAAATGCTCCCACAGTTAAGACCAGGGTTATAAAAAAGTCTGCAGCGCCCAGCAGCTCTCACTGTACCACGTATGGCTGGGTAGAAAAGCCACGTTAGAGGAGCTGAAGCTGCTTTTACGGGCTCCAGTTGCAGGTCCTGAGTTCACTTGAACACCAGGCCCCACATACACATATTGCCAATTGTAAAATAAACCATACATCCCACGAAGAGGCCAGTACAAAGTTTGTATATCAAGTCAATCCTGTTAAAATCCTATTAGTTCTTGGGATGGCTCATTGCATAGACATGTGTTTATCTTTCATGAGCCTGACTATTTATCATTCCTTCGAAGCATGCTTCATAAAGGGACTTCTAGCATTGATTCCACTGTGCTCAGGATGCAACCCAGTGTCTCTAAGACAGGATGAATAAAATCTTAAAGCCTGTTGTGCTGTTTAGAATAACAGTCTTTGTCAATGAAGATTGTGGCATTTTATTTATAGGTGAAAGAATGCAGCTAGAAATATTGTGGGTTTTTTTCTTTTACTTCAGCTAAAGATATTTCAAAGTATAATAATCTGTCTCCTCATTGCAGCAGGATGCTATTTTGATAGAATTAATTTTAAATAAGCTCCCAGCCTTTCATAGTTCAATGCACTAATTACTTCCACACAACACAAACTCAAGATGATGCTTCTTATACATGGGCTTGTAGGGATGCTAGTGCCAGGGAAACACAGTAAGCAGAGTTAAGACACAGTGTATAATTTCTTCATCTTCTTTTACACACAAGAGGTACAAAAGCACCTTCAGGCTAAATGCTGAAATGCTAGATAAGGATAGAAACCTGCAGGAAAGAGATACGCATAACTAAGGATCTTTTGTTCTTTTAATGCTAGAGCAGAGAAGAAATATATAGCTGCATCATACTGTTAGCCAAGAATGTCCTAGCAGTGGGCCAACACAGCTAGACTCCTCAAGATATATTCAAGTCATCTATTTTAAGATTAACAACAAAAAGAATTAAGAAAATATTTAAAGTTTGGGGTTTTTTTCTTAAAAGATTTGTTCAGCACCGATTTTTTTTAATGGAAAACTATTTTTCAAATACGTCATTTGTTCATTAGATAAGATAAATTATCCAAGATTTCTTCACAATTTAACTTGCTACAATTCAATATAAGATTTTTTTTTTCATTATTATTTAAATCAATTGCAATTCTGTGCAAGCCATAGGCTGGAAACTACAGAATGAGGGCAAAATAATTTTAAAACATTTTAAAAATTATTTTCTGTGCAAAAAGTGGGATTGGACCCTATATACATCCCTGGTTTTCTTCAACTTTACTTCCCCCCTAGCCTCAGGAAGTGAAAAGCTGAGAAGGGCTGCATCTCAGTTGGAAAGCTCTCAAATCATAGTGCTAAGATTTAAACGCTGCAGTGCTCGGTATGTTAACTGTGTTGGAAATGTTAGTTGGCAGATCCTCTGCAAGCCCTTATTAACTCCTTATGTTAATTTCAATATTTTGCCTGTTAAGCATCTGTATATCAACTCCCAAATTCCTTCCTGTGCTCATGTAACAAGGCTATTTAATAGATTACTACACTTAGTATACACACCAACTACTCAGAAGGTGTTAAATCAGCTAGTTTGACCTCCAGTCTGAATTTAGATTATTCTGCTACTCACTTGTCCTGCAATGCCCTTCTCTACCAGCTTGAAGGGTTTTCCCTCTCTTGAGAAATCCTGGTTTGGGAGAGACCTCATCTAGATTTCGATGTCTAGAAGTTAGGATTCTAATTAAAGCTGGAGTCCTAGGCTTTCTCTACAGCCAGTAGAAAGACAGACTTCCTTGGTGAACTGGTTTCAGATAGACGTAATCATCCTTTGGAAGCAGTTTTCCCTCTGCACCAGCTTTTGAGGGAATCATTAATTATGGACTACATGCTCCTAACTTTGAAGGAAAAAGTCAGGTCAACTGAATCTGGGTCATTGGCTCTATAATTGGGTACAAATTCACTGTAATTATTTAGCAGCCTTTAGGAAGAGAACCGTTAGGACCAAGATTTATAGTGATAGTTAGTCAGCAGGCAGCTTTGCAGCTGGGTGGGAGAGAAGATAAAATGCCTTCGGGTGGTGGTGGGAGAGAAGGCAGGACCTGTTCTCTCTTTGTATGAATTTTGTAAAACTGAAAATTTTTATTAAAAGGAAGAGAAATAGAAAGGGGGAAAACCTCCAAAATAACTGGCAATAGGATACTCGGTCTGAGTGCTGTAGACCAGTGTTTACAACCTGCACTTCTTGATTTAGATCCACTACAGCGAAATTTCTATCTTAAAGATATATGCTTTTCTCTTTGTCTTGACTGGAAATTTCATCTTGGGTTTACACTTTTGTTTTTCCTCTTTCTAATGAGCATATTGCATTTAAAATAAAACTTTTCAAAATTGCTACTGCCCTGACAAGTTCTCGTGAGGATACTCCTATACCCTCTGTATGGGAGTTAATCCAAACCACAGCCTCACGCTGAGCTCCTGCTGAGCTGGTTCACACCGAAAATCCTAGCTGGCCAACCGAACAGTGGGATGTGCACTTCACGTCTTTAAAGTGGGAAGGCAGGGAAGTTCCTCTGCAGAGAACACACAACCGTACAGATTCCCCACAGGCTTTCCCGCTCTCTCCTTGTTCTGAGCTAAATGCTATTAACACTATCTTATGCTAAATAAATAAAAGCTTTGGCACTTTACACATAACGATGTCCTGGCTCGAAGCATTTTTCACAATTTAGATATTAGACTCTAAGAAAATAACTATACACCAAGGCACGCTCTCAAAGATGAGACAAAGGAATATTTCTCATGGACTAGTGCAAAGCTTAAATCTGCTGCTGTCTCACATCTGAAAATTGCCCAGCAGTGCACGTGCACATCTGACTGGTGGGAAGATTAACACACAAACAATCCCAAATCTGTGGATGATGGAAACGCCCTTAATATCCCTGAAAGATACGCACATTGATTTTCATACAGTCACTTTTAGTTGGGACGTTTGAGTAGTTACCTACGTGGGAGGAAAATTATTAGTGGCTGCTAGGAAAGTAACCTCACAAATAAACAGGTAAAAGCAAAAGGCTGCCTTTATTTTTCTTCTGTGAACCAGTATCTACACCACAGAGCTATTTAAGCAAAGCTTTTCAGCTTCATCCTTTTCAGGATGTAGTCCTTAAGCTTTTGGTGATTCAACAAAATAAAAATGTCTTGACTTCTTCCATGCTTTCAACAGAAAATGAACACACAGTCTAATTTTTAAAAGGGTGAAGGCATAATTTCAAATTCTTTTGATATTTGGAGAAATATCAAAACCTTCCTTATTATATTAACCTAGATATTTGTATTACAAATGGCAAAACAAGGTGCCTAGAAGAAGGTTTCTTCTTATTTCTAGAATTGTACACTTTGCCAAAATATTTCAGTGGAAAACTGCAAATTGTTACATTTTCCTTCAGTTCACATGCAAGTGTCAGAGATTCCCAGGAACAAGAATTCTGGATGCCACTAAACTGAACCGAGCTGTGCCGCCCCTCCACTGGAGCAAAGAGTCAGCACTCTGTAGGCTCCAGTATAGGCTTTAGTGTATATATAGAGTATATACACTAAACCTTTTTGACCCGCAGTCTAACCCAGGGGCCCTGCCAACTCCAGATTTAATACCTCATTCCTACTAGCTCTGGGAACTGTGGGAAGTACTTTTAAACTGCTGTTAACAATTATACAACCAACATTACGCTATGGAATAACAAGGTAAAAAATAAGGCTCTCTATGAACTGGTGTTGCTGCCTCTGCTTTCTCTTGCCATCACAAAAGAGAACTGAAAATCGCAGCATCCGGTTGTCTCAGTTCAGAACCCAGGTAGGAATGGTATATGTTAAACAGAACATATATAAGAAAACAAACAGGTTGTCAGAATGCCTTCAAAGCAGAAAAATTAGTAGTCTAAAAACCCACAAATAACTGAAATTCTCACTCCATAAATCTTGAATTAGGTTCAGCCATGGTGAATTGCGTTGCCTTCTGGCACTAAGCCCTGCTAATTACCTCAATCCTCACTCAGGGACTGGTGAGATTTAATATTACCATCAAAGTACATCCAGTCAGTCCTGCATGAGCCATACAGAAGCCACAACTAAATTAGACCTTGAAACCAGGCTCTTTGTTCCCTTTTATACTGCTGGAGTCTTTGTCAACTTAAATTACATGTGAATCAACACAGAGTCTTAAAGACATAGCCACCAGTAAAAATGTTTGAGAATGAGGGATTAATCACAGACAGTAATTAAATTAATCCGAAACCGGGATATATTTTAAGAATTAAATGCAACTATAAAATTATATAAATGCTAATAAACAAACTCATTAGTACTTATTTTCTTCCTGTTGTAAAGATTAATCAAGGGTCATAACACTGAAGGTGACAGGATTCCTGTAATTACAATTCTACTATGCAGTTAATTTACCGTAACAGTTTTTTCCCTTTTCCTATAGACTGCCATACGGCCCTTAATGATCTTCTTTAACGTCAGAGTGATATTCAAGAGCAAAACTTGGCAAAATCTACATGAAATGAAATTCAGCGTTACACTGAAATCCGAAATTCTGAACTATTTTTGTACTTTTGCCAAAAAAACCCCAACAATCTTGTCTGTCTTCTTTGAAATACTTAATGCAATCAATTCTTGATTACGCCTAGGCATATTATATGTACCAGGAGTGGAGATGTACCCGGTGCAGTTTCAATCCTCTGCCTTTATGACCTGCGAAGTGCAATGCGAAAATACCTAAGCTAGTTCCAAGGAAGTTAGCTCAAACCTGGACATATACAGGTGGCTCAGGTACGGTGCCACATTAAAATAAGCAAAATAGCTTCCAGAGACAACCTGGTTATGTCAATGCAGCACTGACCTGCACCTTTGCACCATCTGGACTGCCTGCTTAGGTCAGTGCTAGCTCAGAGCTCTCTGTACCCAACAGTCAGCAAGGTCACAGACCTTTCTTTTCTCCGTTACCTCCTTCCGGCTGGTTCCAATAGCCTATTTTGTCAATGTTTTGCATGAGCTGTGATTTTTCTTTTTCTCATATGATTCTGTCTTCCCAGTTGGGCAGGAGGTACTACTTTTTTCCATTAATCTTAAATTAAGTGGCAAATGGCATACCTTTTCCCTGTGAAACTCCTAACG
>NW_010518157.1:0-8366 GCF_000687285.1 Phaethon lepturus | reverse complement strand
CCTGCTGTGGTGACACCTGGAGCCCACCAGAAAGGAAGGAAGACAGTAGAGAAGTAGTTCCTGGTGCAGGGAGCCCACGCTGTGGTATCAGACAAATGATATGGCATTTACTCCTAGCTGAGGGCTAAATAACATTTCAAATCTTTTTCAGAGACCACATGTAAAGCTTTTGGACATGACGCTGTCCTAATACAGCCAAACACTGATTCACTCACCAGCAGCTTGAACAAGTGTTCAGCAGCACATACATAAGCATACGGACATGCCCTAACACCCTTATTAACATCCCTTCCCTGCAATCTGGTGACAGAGTGAATGAGATAAGTAACCAGTGAGGGAAAAAAAAGTCTGCATTTGAATCCCGATGAGGCATGGCCTTTTCCTCCTGAAACCACTGGCTACACTGAAAGGCTAGTTTGACATGGTCTTGCCATTTCTCTGTACTTGTAATGCCTGAAGCAAGGTATGGATTGAAAATCTCTATTTTTACCTTTCAGAGCATCCAGGAACCCATCTCCATTTGCTAACCTGACCAGACTTGAGGCCTTTTCCTGTCCTCCTGGGGATCCCCCAACAAGGAAAATCCCCCAACAAGGAAAATCCTCCAGCTACTTCCCTGACTGATAATAAGAGAGCTGCAGTTGGCAATTAGGCGAGCAGAGATGGAGGAAAATTGCCTTCTTGAAGACAAAAGATGATGACTCCTGGGGGTGTGGATCGGTAAACTAAAGACCTGAACCATGTGTGTTGTGATTTATCAAATATCTGGATAATGAACAGAAGAAATGCAAATGATGAAAGAGAGAGAGAAGTAGGAGAAGAAAGTGAACGTAGAAACATGTAACAACGATCAACTTCAAAGCCTTGATCTCTTTCATAAGGCTGTTCTTTCAGTCTGTTTCTCTCCATCCCCTGCCATCTTCCCTGGCAGTGGCAGGAACAGGGAACCACATTTTCATAGATGTCTCTGGATTTCCACTCTAGTTCTTCCTCTTCCCCATGACAGGAGCACCTCAAATCTAGTCAAGCTTCCCCTTCCATTCCTAGGGCTGCGGAGTTCAGTTTTGTCAAACTGTAGAGAGAGTAATTCCACATTATGCTTAATTTCATTAAACAACTAGTTGCTGCTGGAAGAAATAATTGCACTTTTCCTTACTTCTCCAGATCCCTGCCCCTGCCCATCCAGGCCTTGTTTTGAATATAGTGGTTATGCAGCTTCAGGGTGAGTCAATTTAATTCATTGAGCCAACTGAAAGCAGACCTACCAGATTAAGCAAAATCTGTGTTCCATGGATCAGTATCATGATGTGACTTCCTATGGAGCTGAGAGTTCAATGTTTAAGACCCTGTCACAGTCGGACACAGACAAGGTGCCCTAGGGTAATCTGGCTGTCTTGTAAGTGCCACTCAGGTCTCTCATAAGACCTACAATAGATCTACCAGCTTTGTACATGCCATGAGCATGCTGGAATACCTCAAATGACACTAAGCAGCCATGTATGTGCAACTGAATCAAGCCTTAGGTGTTTTCTTCAGAGGTGGAAGGCACTGGTGGGACTTACAAGTTCCCCACCAACAGCAGGGGTTTAGACACCTACAGTGCATGAAGACTCTAAATTGTCCACAGGCCTATGGACTCCATACATGAAACCAGGCATCCATTTGGAACCGAAACCTATCATGATGCATTTTTATTGCTACAGGCCAAGAACAAATCTCAACAGCATAGAGGCACATGTAGAATAGATGATAATGTTTCCCAGACTGGATTTCTATGTCCAAGCATGCTAAGTTTTTCATTAAATATTGTTGGTTAATAATTTTATCTGACACCAATTGTCTATTCAAGCAAACTTACCATCTAATAAGCAGCTCTTAGCCATTGATTTGTGGTCTCTGGAATCAGTAACAGAGGAGTATGCACAAATTTGGACGCACACGTATTTCCACCGTGTTTCAGCAGTGCTCTTGTAGCTAGAAACCCTTTTTGCCTACCTCTGAGCAAACAGACTTAAAGATTTTTGTCTGAACAACTCCTCATTTTAATACAGTCTGTACAAACAAGTTTAGGAGATTCACTCTGGATTTAAACTACTGAAAGGCATTTCTTGTATATCAGCAAGGTGAAGCAATAATGGACCTAAATGTCATCTGGAGGTAGGATAATTGGGAGTTCTTACAATACGTTAAAGAAATTTACAAATATTTACAATTCAAATATTGTAAAAATACAAATATTATACAATGCAAGTATTATGAATGTTTTCAATTTACCAACTTGATGAATTAATAAAAGAACTTAGATAAGCCCCCCAAAATGTAGTCTAACTCAATACTAATGAAGTAAGAGGTGAATGAACAGAATAAAATTAACACTTTGCTCTACCCAAACAAAACTCCTTGATTATTGGCACACTGACATTTTTGGCAGGGTCTCTTAACCAGGGTTGTTATGTTGCTAGCCCTGGAAGGCTCTACTTCAGAACATAAATGCCAGATCAGCACAGCCAAATGCCTTTCTGTTGAACAGGATGGAAAGGCAAGCTGTAATTATGTTTAGAGGCATGCTAAAAAAGAAAAAAAGGCACTGTGGAGATTGACATACACAAATGTATATGGTATGTTAGACCAACTTTTGATTTAAGTGTATGTCTTGAGGACAGAAAGCCAACAATATGCATGGAGACAGTCTGTTGCCTTGGCTAGAAGAAGTGAGGTTTTGTGGGTACATTTCAGGTAGGAAGTAGAGCCCTTTGGCCTCAAGTCAGGAAAGATTCAGGCTCCCAACTGGACCTAATGCAGATTTATGAAGAATTACAAATAGCTGTGCCATTGACTTCGCCTTAGTATCTTCCTCTACCCAGGTGGAAGAAAAGGCTCTCACCAACATGAAGCTATGGGGCAAGAAAAAGGCCATGAAACAGATAAGAATACCATCCTGGGAAACATCCTCCATGTAGGAAGCCTTTATCCCACCCACAAATCATCCAGGAACCTCCACATTTAGAAGGTACTCCAGCAGAGTTGGAGCAAACCTCAATAAATCAGAAGTGAGAAGTTACACACATAAACACAGAGCCCTGCCCTATGCAGCAACCTATGACAACATGCAAATTCTGCTGCTGCTGTAATTCTGAAGCCCTTGAAGCTCATTCTACACACATACATTCACATACGTTCTTTATAAGCCCCAAACAAGAAAGTGCACAGCTGACACGGTAGATTGTACATAATCTGAAGGTAACTCAATTTTATTAATATGTAAATTAGAAGGTTGTTATCTATGCACATAGTTTATTAATCACAAACATACATGGTAAATTGTATTTGGAGTCTCAAGGCTAAGTTTAGATAGCATGTTCCCTAGTAGAACATCTAATTTTTTCATGCGGCTGCTTGAAGCAGCCATGAAGCATGCAAAACAGGCACTTAATAAGGATCTAAGTTATTATTACAGCTCTGAGTACTCTATTTATACGTCCTAGTTGGAAAATTGTTCTTCCAGCATACTTCTGCTAGTTAAAAGAGGATTTATCCCTAAACAAGCCATACTGTAACAGCTCCTAGAGTAAGCACTGGGGCTCAACTCACCTTTCTTTAGATGCTTAACTGGGGCACCTTAATTGGGAGAGTGCTCTGCTGTTCTGGTAACTGATGGAAAGAGAGAGGAACTTCCTCCCTTTTTCATATCTGAGGTGTCTGTGCTCTTAACTTGACTACTTCAGTTGAGTGACCAAAGTCAACCAAGGGAAATCCAGATCTACATCTTCTGGGAATGAGCTATATTTGCATAAATATTTATTGCTTCAGGAAGGCCTTTTAATCATAATGAAAATCAAGTCAGTCTCAATTTGTCATCAGATCTGTTTGATATACACTTTTAGTATTTTATAGTAGAAATGCCTCTATACCCGTTTGCACAGCTCTGGCCAAGTACAACAGAGTTTCCTGCATTCACCCAGACAGGAAGAATTTTCTACCATATACTCCATGCTCTATTCTACTTTCTTATATATTCTGGTTTTAAATATAACAATGAGTCATACAAGAAAAAAGAAGTTAGAAAGAATGTGTTATCCATCAAACTGATGGAATGTCACTTAATTTACTGTTTTCATGTTTTTAACACAAATTGGTTTTAAAACATTCTGCAGAGAGAATGAGGGGTTTGGCTTCAAAAATGCTGCCCTACTGACAGCAAACTAAGTAGCTGCATGAGTTTTGCAGAAGTGTGAGTAATGTGACTACAAAGAGCCTTGCTATTTACTTATTTTTAAGTATTGTTGTTACACCTAACATCTTGTACAGCAATGAAAGGCAGTGGGTTCATCTTGAATGCTTGTCTCCTCTTGAGAAGTAGACTATTGTACCGTAAGGAAGCAACTTTTCAGTCTTTTACTAGCTAAACCAGCAATATAAACCAGAAATAAAAATGTATTTTTATGGTTATTTTCTTCCCATGCTGCTGACAGTGTGCTGGTGTGCTTAATAAGAAATCATAATTTTGCACAAAGGTAACATGGACTGCACTACCTCAGAAAGAGATAGGAAGAGATGTGGGAGAAAGAATGAAATTGTGTTCATGGTGAAAGAGCGAGTACATGCACCTGAAAGGATTCCTCCTGCTGATAGTCCTAATGATACCATTTCAGAGGACTGAAGTGCTGCTATCTTTTCATACTCAGCTGCTACCAAGGGGAGGTTGGACTAGATAATGTTCTAAACCATATCTGAGAACAATCGCTCTTGATCCCAAAGAAAGTGAAAAAGAGGATAAGAGGAGAAAGGAGAGAAAGAGTATCTCCCAGGAAAGTAGATTAGGGAAACAATAACCAGATTTATACATTTTTCTCCTAGGAAAATAAAAAATCACACATTGCTTCTCCAAGAAGCGCTTGGAGACAGATCATGTTTAGGTATTGACTGCAACTTTGCTAGGATAGTAATGAATATGTTTAAATTGAACAGTGACTATCTTAAAAATTCAGATTTCCCAGTGGTTTCGAGCTCTTCATCATCATTGAACAACCTGGATGTAAACTGAATTAATTTAATAATGGGTTAAAATAAACCTGTTTGACTTTACATGGGAATGGAGTGGAGGAGCAGGCATCAACCCCATGGAGGGGCACTGGCAGCCTCAGGGCTCAGACTGTGCATCAATGTGTGAGCCTCTTTCCACTAGCAGGGTAAGCTGCCTGTTTGGCTTTGCACTGGGAAGGAGGAAGAACATGTAGAAATAGGCAAGAGAAACTGAGAGATGGTTTAAGGAATTGCTCCTTGGCTCCCATCAGCCTGAGTTTCTCTATGACTCACCATCGTTCCACCCCTTCGGCAGCAGATGGGAAGAAACTCAAGTTGATCCAAGAGGATTAGGCATTCTTTAGGCTTCGGCTCCAAATGATTTCAAGACCTGATAGCTGGACTCACATAAACCTGGCTTCAAGTTTACAAATGAAAGACACTAATTGATTTTTGGATGAAGACAGAACAGATCATAGACCTTAAACTCCAAGGTTTATGATAAGGTCTATGAGTGACACAATAGCAAAGAAGTGCATGCAATATCTATGATGAAAACACGCTTTTGGAGGTCTGAAGTAGTCTATGCCAGCACATTTTTGAGGCAAATGGCATTAGGACTTCAGTGTATATGAAGTATATACACTTCAGTGTGTACCAGTGGTACTTGTTTATGTCTGCAATACACAACGCAGATATATGCACAACACAGAGTCTACATAAGGCAGGCAAGAAAATTTTTATGTTACTTAAGAAAAAAATGATATATACAGAGGCATATTCAATTCACAAATTTGCTTTGTGAACCCATGTGCCATGTTTCTGTTCTTCAGTTATGAGGGTTCAGCAAAATGGTATCATCTGAGACTAGGAAGACCAGAGGTGCTTGTACAGTTTGCAAGTGGCACTCATGCAAACAGAAATGGTGGATCCAAATGTGAAAAATGTGCAATATTAGTGGCATACGGCAGGCACACATGAGACTTGCCATGTGTTAGCTTTTCAGCTGTGATGTGTCACCAGCCAGCCTGGCACAGCTGCAGTACAGATGTGCGGCATGCCATTCTGATGGCATACATGGCCCACGCTGTAAGATACTGTATTCACTGTCACTCAGCTGAGCTTCCAATGAAATAAATGGCTGGGTAGAGAGGACAGATGCTATATTTGCCCTGCTCGATGGAAAAATAGAGAGAGCCAAAACTGTCCATCCTCTCTGGTGGCAGCATCTGACCTCTCCACAAGCACATGCACACAAGCTGGTCATCAGCCCGTGAATACCTCCTGGATTAATTGCAGCAGAAATTTTTTAATGCCTGGCCATAAAATCAAAATGACTCTCTCAGCTGCCAGCTCTCAAAAAAAAAAACCCCAGGCTTTATTAGATCTGATGCTGGTCAAACAACCTATTTACAAAATAATTTGTTAATCGTTCTGCAGGCAGTTTACATAGAGAAATTTCACCTTGCGGGTTATTTACATACTGTTCAATTTAACTGCTCGTTGGGCACTTGCTATTCACAGCATGTAGCTGCTCACATGAGGCACATGGTGTTCTTCCCATTGCTTCACAAGGTTTCTGAAGCGTTTCGAACAGATTTTGTAGATTTTTCTCATTCTAGAAGGGGGGTTTTATTTAGCATGACCTTATGCATACCACAGGCCACAAATATTCCATAGCTGACAGAAGGCCTTGTTCACATGCAAATATTGGTATTCATCTGAATCCCAAAACACAGTGTGAACAAAAACCTTCTTGCTTTACAAATATAAATGCAATGAATAACATCAAGAAGCTTCTCATAGTCTGAATGAAAAATGTTTGACACTGTTGAGAAACATTCAAGTTCAGGTTGGACGGGGCTCTGAGCAACCTGCTCTAGGTGAAGATGTCCCTGCTCGCTGCAGGGGGGTTGGACTAGATGACCTTTAAAAGACCCTTCCAAGCCAAGCTATTCTATGATTCTATAACACATGCATTATTCAAGCCATTCTCTCTTAAAGGGGATAGTTCAAACTTTCCAAAGTTCTGTTCCCAGCTGCTAAATCCATCAGGCTATGGGTAGTCAGTTGTAAAGCAAACTGGAGCCTCCAACAACAACCCCAACAATCCACTTCTTCCATGTCAGTTTGGTTGCAGATGATGGACCTCAGCACACAGAGATGCATGGGTGCATTAGAAGGCATTCAACATATGTCTGCATCTTCCTACACAGCGGAAAAATATTTCAAAAGAGACAATCATCACATGGGCTGGTTTTGTCTGCCAGGGAAATATCTGTCATTTTGGGTAACTTATCCTCCAAATAGTACTTGGGGATTATCAACTGCAAAATTATTCTTCCAGCAAAAAATTTGGAACGAGGTAGAAGTGCCTTACCATAATTGACTTGAAAATTTAAACACCCTGGTCATCTTTTAACATGAAACTCAGGAACCAAACTCTCCTTGAAATTCATGCTTCTACATGCTTATAGCTAGTGCTTCAGAAAATTCTGCTGATAGATTAGATAATGGGGAGAAGAGGAGATATTCACAAATGTTAAGTTGAGCCCAGGGACACAAGACATTGAAAGGCTGACTACAGAAACCTAGGTTTTCTCACTGATGATAAAGAGAGCCTGAGGACATTGGATTTAACAGATACCTAACGTCCACAGTCCCATTCAAGATACCGGCCCATGTTCACTCTTGCCGTTCAGATGTAATTTTACAATTAAACATTGATAACTAAAAAGGGTCTGTAACGCTCCTTTGCAGTGGCAAAATGCAACAGATGCACATCCTCTGCCAGGTGCTTGCTAGACCCTGTTGGAAGGGGTCCAAATAATTAGCTACTCACCAGATGGGTAGCAAAGCACAAACAACAGTCTAATGTGTCTTCTGGGTACAGACAACTCTGACTTTCAGTGAGGTAACAACATTAACATGTGACACCATTTAAGTTGTCAGCATTTTGAGAACTTCATTTGGTAGTCTGCAATCTGCAATGGTTTGATTCTCATAAACCAAACACCTACAGAAAGGAGAGCAGGAATACAGCTGGCAGAGAGAGAATCTCAGCTTCCCAGTGGGACACGCAGACTTTGCTTCATTACCAATAAAGGATCTGAGATACTGAAAAAAAAACCTGGAAAACATCACCAGCAGGTATGAAAGTTGCTTTAAGCATTTTTAGTAATTTGTATGATTTTCAATGTCCATGACTAATTAAAAAGGAAGTCTGGGGAATTTTATTCTCCACCCTGGAAAATATATGTGAAATATGCAGCACAACAGACAGGGTGGTTGGTTTATGGTGTTTGCAACTATGTTGGGTTTGCCTGGCAAGGTTTTGGTAGCAG